>NC_090926.1:991014339-991274339 GCF_040938575.1 Ambystoma mexicanum | reverse complement strand
CCTGGGGGCAGATAGCCACACTAATGGGCCCATCTGCACCAAGCCAAGTTGGGTAAACAAAAAAAAATATACAAAAAAACAGGCTGCTTTTTAGGGGGGGCTGAGGGCCACCCTAAATTGGCAGCGCATGATGTACCGCAACGGGGGGTGGCCCTCAACCCCCCCCCACCCCAAATGGAGGGCCCCACCTCATGCAACCCTCCCTGGGCGCAGATAGGGGGGGCCTCACCTCATGCATCCCTCCCTGGGGTCAGATGCCCCTTCCTAGGAGCAGATATCTGCCCCCAGGGAGGGTTGCATGAGGTGGGGCCCTCCATTTGGGGTGGGGGGGGGTTGAGGGCCACCCCCCGTTGCGGTACATCATGCGCTGCCAATTTAGGGTGGCCCTCAGCCCCCCCTAAAAAGCAGCCTGTGGTTTTGTAATTTTTTTTTTGTTTACCCAACTTTGCTTGGTGCAGATGGCCACATTAGTGTGGCTATCTGCCCCCAGGGTGCCCAAACCCTACTGCCCCATCTATTGGGGGTCCAGCCCCACCTTTTGGGGTGGCCCTCTCCCCCCTCACCCCAAATGGAGGTGGGGTGTACCTCACGCAGCCGTTTGGAGGAGGCCCAGGGAGGCCTGCATGAGGTGTGTCCCCCAGCCATTGGGGGTGGGGTGGGGGGGGGGCACCCCAAAAGGTGGGGCAGGACCCCCAATAGATGGGGCAGTAGGGTTTGGGCACCCTGGGGGCAGATAGCCACACTAATGGGCCCATCTGCACCAAGCCAAGTTGGGTAAACAAAAAAAAATATACAAAATCATAGGCTGCTTTTTAGGGGGGGCTGAGGGCCACCCTGAATTGGCAGCGCATGATGTACCGCAACGGGGGGTGGCCCTCAACCCCCCCCACCCCAAATGGAGGGCCCCACCTCATGCAACCCTCCCTGGGCGCAGATAGGGGGGGCCTCACCTCATGCATCCCTCCCTGGGGTC
Source organism: Ambystoma mexicanum (assembly GCF_040938575.1). Taxonomy (NCBI): domain Eukaryota; kingdom Metazoa; phylum Chordata; class Amphibia; order Caudata; family Ambystomatidae; genus Ambystoma; species Ambystoma mexicanum. Next base: position 991,273,366 of record NC_090926.1, on the reverse strand, counting down.
AGATGCCCCTTCCTAGGAGCAGATATCTGCCCCCAGGGAGGGTTGCATGAGGTGGGGCCCTCCATTTGGGGTGGGGGGGGGGTTGAGGGCCACCCCCCGTTGCGGTACATCATGCGCTGCCAATTTAGGGTGGCCCTCAGCCCCCCCTAAAAAGCAGCCTGTGGTTTTGTATATTTTTTTTTGTTTACCCAACTTTGCTTGGTGCAGATGGCCACATTAGTGTGGCTATCTGCCCCCAGGGTGCCCAAACCCTACTGCCCCATCTATTGGGGGTCCTGCCCCACCTTTTGGGGTGGCCCTCTCCCCCCTCACCCCAAATGGAGGTGGGGTGTACCTCACGCAGCCGTTTGGAGGAGGCCCAGGGAGGCCTGCATGAGGTGTGTCCCCCAGCCATTGGGGGTGGGGTGGGGGGGGGCACCCCAAAAGGTGGGGCAGGACCCCCAATAGATGGGGCAGTAGGGTTTGGGCACCCTGGGGGCAGATAGCCACACTAATGGGCCCATCTGCACCAAGCCAAGTTGGGTAAACAAAAAAAAATATACAAAATCACAGGCTGCTTTTTAGGGGGGGCTGAGGGCCACCCTGAATTGGCAGCGCATGATGTACCGCAACGGGGGGTGGCCCTCAACCCCCCCCCACCCCAAATGGAGGGCCCCACCTCATGCAACCCTCCCTGGGCGCAGATAGGGGGGGCCTCACCTCATGCATCCCTCCCTGGGGTCAGATGCCCCTTCCTAGGAGCAGATATCTGCCCCCAGGGAGGGTTGCATGAGGTGGGGCCCTCCATTTGGGGTGGGGGGGGGTTGAGGGCCACCCCCCGTTGCGGTACATCATGCGCTGCCAATTTAGGGTGGCCCTCAGCCCCCCCTAAAAAGCAGCCTGTGGTTTTGTATATTTTTTTTTGTTTACCCAACTTTGCTTGGTGCAGATGGCCACATTAGTGTGGCTATCTGCCCCCAGGGTGCCCAAACCCTACTGCCCCATCTATTGGGGGTCCTGCCCCACCTTTTGGGGTGGCCCTCTCCCCCCTCACCCCAAATGGAGGTGGGGTGTACCTCACGCAGCCGTTTGGAGGAGGCCCAGGGAGGCCTGCATGAGGTGTGTCCCCCAGCCATTGGGGGTGGGGTGGGGGGGGGCACCCCAAAAGGTGGGGCAGGACCCCCAATAGATGGGGCAGTAGGGTTTGGGCACCCTGGGGGCAGATAGCCACACTAATGGGCCCATCTGCACCAAGCCAAGTTGGGTAAACAAAAAAAAATATACAAAATCACAGGCTGCTTTTTAGGGGGGGCTGAGGGCCACCCTGAATTGGCAGCGCATGATGTACCGCAACGGGGGGTGGCCCTCAACCCCCCCCCACCCCAAATGGAGGGCCCCACCTCATGCAACCCTCCCTGGGCGCAGATAGGGGGGGCCTCACCTCATGCATCCCTCCCTGGGGTCAGATGCCCCTTCCTAGGAGCAGATATCTGCCCCCAGGGAGGGTTGCATGAGGTGGGGCCCTCCATTTGGGGTGCGGGGGGGTTGAGGGCCACCCCCCGTTGCGGTACATCATGCGCTGCCAATTTAGGGTGGCCCTCAGCCCCCCCTAAAAAGCAGCCTGTGGTTTTGTATATTTTTTTTTGTTTACCCAACTTTGCTTGGTGCAGATGGCCACATTAGTGTGGCTATCTGCCCCCAGGGTGCCCAAACCCTACTGCCCCATCTATTGGGGGTCCTGCCCCACCTTTTGGGGTGGCCCTCTCCCCCCTCACTCCAAATGGAGGTGGGGTGTACCTCACGCAGCCGTTTGGAGGAGGCCCAGGGAGGCCTGCATGAGGTGTGTCCCCCAGCCATTGGGGGTGGGGTGGGGGGGGGCACCCCAAAAGGTGGGGCAGGACCCCCAATAGATGGGGCAGTAGGGTTTGGGCACCCTGGGGGCAGATAGCCACACTAATGGGCCCATCTGCACCAAGCCAAGTTGGGTAAACAAAAAAAAATATACAAAATCACAGGCTGCTTTTTAGGGGGGGCTGAGGGCCACCCTGAATTGGCAGCGCATGATGTACCGCAACGGGGGGTGGCCCTCAACCCCCCCCACCCCAAATGGAGGGCCCCACCTCATGCAACCCTCCCTGGGCGCAGATAGGGGGGGCCTCACCTCATGCATCCCTCCCTGGGGTCAGATGCCCCTTCCTAGGAGCAGATATCTGCCCCCAGGGAGGGTTGCATGAGGTGGGGCCCTCCATTTGGGGTGGGGGGGGTTGAGGGCCACCCCCCGTTGCGGTACATCATGCGCTGCCAATTTAGGGTGGCCCTCAGCCCCCCCTAAAAAGCAGCCTGTGGTTTTGTATATTTTTTTTTGTTTACCCAACTTTGCTTGGTGCAGATGGCCACATTAGTGTGGCTATCTGCCCCCAGGGTGCCCAAACCCTACTGCCCCATCTATTGGGGGTCCTGCCCCACCTTTTGGGGTGGCCCTCTCCCCCCTCACCCCAAATGGAGGTGGGGTGTACCTCACGCAGCCGTTTGGAGGAGGCCCAGGGAGGCCTGCATGAGGTGTGTCCCCCAGCCATTGGGGGTGGGGTGGGGGGGGCACCCCAAAAGGTCGGGCAGGACCCCCAATAGATGGGGCAGTAGGGTTTGGGCACCCTGGGGGCAGATAGCCACACTAATGGGCCCATCTGCACCAAGCCAAGTTGGGTAAACAAAAAAAAATATACAAAATCACAGGCTGCTTTTTAGGGGGGGCTGAGGGCCACCCTGAATTGGCAGCGCATGATGTACCGCAACGGGGGGTGGCCCTCAAACCCCCCCACCCCAAATGGAGGGCCCCACCTCATGCAACCCTCCCTGGGCGCAGATAGGGGGGCCTCACCTCATGCATCCCTCCCTGGGGTCAGATGCCCCTTCCTAGGAGCAGATATCTGCCCCCAGGGAGGGTTGCATGAGGTGGGGCCCTCCATTTGGGGTGGGGGGGGGGTTGAGGGCCACCCCCCGTTGCGGTACATCATGCGCTGCCAATTTAGGGTGGCCCTCAGCCCCCCCTAAAAAGCAGCCTGTGGTTTTGTATATTTTGTTTTTGTTTACCCAACTTTGCTTGGTGCAGATGGCCACATTAGTGTGGCTATCTGCCCCCAGGGTGCCCAAACCCTACTGCCCCATCTATTGGGGGTCCTGCCCCACCTTTTGGCGTGGCCCTCTCCCCCCTCACCCCAAATGGAGGTGGGGTGTACCTCACGCAGCCGTTTGGAGGAGGCCCAGGGAGGCCTGCATGAGGTGTGTCCCCCAGCCATTTGGGGTGAGGGGGGAGAGGGCCCCCAAAAATGGTGGGTCAGGCCCCCCCAGTGGGTGGGGCAGTAAGGTTTGGGCACCCCGGCGCCAGATTGGCACACCAATGTGACCCTCTGCACCAAGGGGAGTTGGGTTACCAAAGGAAAAAAATGAAAATGGTGGTACGCTTTTTAGGGGGGGCGGTGGGGCACCCCAATGGGTCAGGGAATTTTCTAATGGGATGGGGCGTTGACCCCCCCCCCCACCCGCAATGGAGTGGGTGCCAAGTCATGCAGCCCTTCCTGGGACCAGATATCTGCTCCTAGGAACGGACGCCTCAGCCCAGGGAGGAGTGCAGGACAACCCCCCCCCCTATCTGCCCCCGGGGAGGGCTACATTTTGCTGGTGTGACCATAGGTAACACATGTTCTTTGTTTTGTTTACAGCTTTTTCTACCCGAGCAGCTGCAACGTTATGTGAGTACTGTTTTTTATTATTCTATGGTTAGGGCCCACTGTCAGTGGGGTGGGTGAGACTGGGGCTGGATTGTTGGTGGTGTGGGTGGGAATGGCCCGTCTGGGCAGATCACCTCCAACTGTCCTGGAGTTGCGGCTTGGCTGCATTACAGCTTTTCCCTTCGGGGAGGTATTGGCACACTGCCGAGACTCCTTGGTGGGGAGAAGCTGTAACGCAGGGCAGCCAGGGCTCCAGCAAAGTCGGCGGTAATATCCCTGGCCTTGGGCACCCTTCTCCCATGTGGGTCTTTGCTGGTGGTTCTGGGTATTACATTCTGGGCCGATTTGCGTAAGTCAGACCTCTGTGGATTCCCACGGGTGTCCTCTTTTGGGAAATGCATGGGGTTCCCTGTTTCCCTTGCTGGCTGCGACACCCTAGGCCCAAATCTGTAGGTTGCCCACATGAACAAAATGGGCAGTGGCGAATGGCTTGGGGTTCCCAGTTGGTTACCCTTTTCCTTTTGCGCCCCCGGTAGGTGCACCCACACATGTGAGGTACCGTTTTCATCGGGACACATGTGGGAACGTGGGACGGTAGGCCATGTGTTGTGGGGGGCGCGTTTCGATGGGTGCGGCGAGCGAAATGTGCGGAAAAAGCGTTTTTTTCCCCACATTTCCGAATTTGCAGGGCTGTCTGGGTAAAAAAATCTGGGGCGATGGGCGCAAATCACACCTCTGCGGATTCCCACAGGTGTCCTCTTTTCGAAAATGCATGGGGTTCCCTGTTTTCCTCGGTGGCTTGGACACCCGAGGCCCATATCTGTAAGTTGCGCCGGTCGGCAGAATGGACAACAGACTTGGGGTTACTTGTGTTTTAGGCTTTCCCCTTGGCGGCCAGGTAGGTGCACCCACACATGTGAGGTACCGTTTTCATCGGGACACCTGTGGGAACGCGGGACGGTAGGCCATGTGTTGTGGGGGGCGTGTTTCGATGGGTGCGGCGAGTGAAATGTGCGGAAAAAGCGTTTTTTCCCCCACATTTCCGACTTTGCAGGGCTGTCTGGGTAAAAAAATCTGGGGCGATGGGCGCAAATCACACCTCTGCGGATTCCCACGGGTGTCCTCTTTTCGAAAATGCATGGGGTTCCCTGTTTTCCTCGGTGGCTTGGACACCCGAGGCCCATATCTGTAAGTTGCGCCGGTCGGCAGAATGTCGGAGATTTCCCTCTGACAACAGACTTGGGGTTACTTGTGTTTTAGGCTTTACCCTTGGCGGCCAGGTAGGTGCACCCACACATGTGAGGTACCGTTTTCATCGGGACACCTGTGGGAACGCGGGACGGTAGGCCATGTGTTGTGGGGGGCGCGTTTCGATGGGTGCGGCGAGCGAAATGTGCGGAAAAAGCGTTTTTTTCCCCACATTTCCGACTTTGCAGGGCTGTCTGGGTAAAAAAATCTGGGGCGATGGGCGCAAATCACACCTCTGCGGATTCCCACGGGTGTCCTCTTTTCGAAAATGCATGGGGTTCCCTGTTTTCCTCGGTGGCTTGGACACCCGAGGCCCATATCTGTAAGTTGCGCCGGTCGGCAGAATGGACAACAGACTTGGGGTTACTTGTGTTTTAGGCTTTCCCCTTGGCGGCCAGGTAGGTGCACCCACACATGTGAGGTACCGTTTTCATCGGGACACCTGTGGGAACGCGGGACGGTAGGCCATGTGTTGTGGGGGGCGTGTTTCGATGGGTGCGGCGAGTGAAATGTGCGGAAAAAGCGTTTTTTCCCCCACATTTCCGACTTTGCAGGGCTGTCTGGGTAAAAAAATCTGGGGCGATGGGCGCAAATCACACCTCTGCGGATTCCCACGGGTGTCCTCTTTTCGAAAATGCATGGGGTTCCCTGTTTTCCTCGGTGGCTTGGACACCCGAGGCCCATATCTGTAAGTTGCGCCGGTCGGCAGAATGTCGGAGATTTCCCTCTGACAACAGACTTGGGGTTACTTGTGTTTTAGGCTTTCCCCTTGGCGGCCAGGTAGGTGCACCCACACATGTGAGGTACCGTTTTCATCGGGACACCTGTGGGAACGCGGGACGGTAGGCCATGTGTTGTGGGGGGCGTGTTTCGATGGGTGCGGCGAGCGAAATGTGCGGAAAAAGCGTCTTTTTCCCCACATTTCCGACTTTGCAGGGCTGTCTGGGTAAAAAAATCTGGGGCGATGGGCGCAAATCACACCTCTGCGGATTCCCACGGGTGTCCTCTTTTCGAAAATGCATGGGGTTCCCTGTTTTCCTCGGTGGCTTGGACACCCGAGGCCCATATCTGTAAGTTGCGCCGGTCGGCAGAATGGACAACAGACTTGGGGTTACTTGTGTTTTAGGCTTTCCCCTTGGCGGCCAGGTAGGTGCACCCACACATGTGAGGTACCGTTTTCATCGGGACACCTGTGGGAACGCGGGACGGTAGGCCATGTGTTGTGGGGGGCGCGTTTAGATGGGTGCGGCGAGCGAAATGTGCGGAAAAAGCGTTTTTTTCCCCACATTTCCGACTTTGCAGGGCTGTCTGGGTAAAAAAATCTGGGGCGATGGGCGCAAATCACACCTCTGCGGATTCCCACGGGTGTCCTCTTTTCGAAAATGCATGGGGTTCCCTGTTTTCCTCGGTGGCTTGGACACCCGAGGCCCATATCTGTAAGTTGCGCCGGTCGGCAGAATGGACAACAGACTTGGGGTTACTTGTGTTTTAGGCTTTCCCCTTGGCGGCCAGGTAGGTGCACCCACACATGTGAGGTACCGTTTTCATCGGGACACCTGTGGGAACGCGGGACGGTAGGCCATGTGTTGTGGGGGGCGTGTTTCGATGGGTGCGGCGAGCGAAATGTGCGGAAAAAGCGGTTTTTTCCCCACATTTCCGACTTTGCAGGGCTGTCTGGGTAAAAAAATCTGGGGCGATGGGCGCAAATCACACCTCTGCGGATTCCCACGGGTGTCCTCTTTTCGAAAATGCATGGGGTTCCCTGTTTTCCTCGGTGGCTTGGACACCCGAGGCCCATATCTGTAAGTTGCGCCGGTCGGCAGAATGTCGGAGATTTCCCTCTGACAACAGACTTGGGGTTACTTGTGTTTTAGGCTTTCCCCTTGGCGGCCAGGTAGGTGCACCCACACATGTGAGGTACCGTTTTCATCGGGACACCTGTGGGAACGCGGGACGGTAGGCCATGTGTTGTGGGGGGCGCGTTTCGATGGGTGCGGCGAGCGAAATGTGCGGAAAAAGCGTTTTTTTCCCCACATTTCCGACTTTGCAGGGCTGTCTGGGTAAAAAAATCTGGGGCGATGGGCGCAAATCACACCTCTGCGGATTCCCACGGGTGTCCTCTTTTCGAAAATGCATGGGGTTCCCTGTTTTCCTCGGTGGCTTGGACACCCGAGGCCCATATCTGTAAGTTGCGCCGGTCGGCAGAATGGACAACAGACTTGGGGTTACTTGTGTTTTAGGCTTTCCCCTTGGCGGCCAGGTAGGTGCACCCACACATGTGAGGTACCGTTTTCATCGGGACACCTGTGGGAACGCGGGATGGTAGGCCATGTGTTGTGGGGGGCGTGTTTCGATGGGTGCGGCGAGCGAAATGTGCGGAAAAAGCGTTTTTTTCCCCACATTTCCGACTTTGCAGGGCTGTCTGGGTAAAAAAATCTGGGGCGATGGGCGCAAATCACACCTCTGCGGATTCCCACGGGTGTCCTCTTTTCGAAAATGCATGGGGTTCCCTGTTTTCCTCGGTGGCTTGGACACCCGAGGCCCATATCTGTAAGTTGCGCCGGTCGGCAGAATGGACAACAGACTTGGGGTTACTTGTGTTTTAGGCTTTCCCCTTGGCGGCCAGGTAGGTGCACCCACACATGTGAGGTACCGTTTTCATCGGGACACCTGTGGGAACGCGGGACGGTAGGCCATGTGTTGTGGGGGGCGCGTTTCGATGGGTGCGGCGAGCGAAATGTGCGGAAAAAGCGTTTTTTTCCCCACATTTCCGACTTTGCAGGGCTGTCTGGGTAAAAAAATCTGGGGCGATGGGCGCAAATCACACCTCTGCGGATTCCCACGGGTGTCCTCTTTTCGAAAATGCATGGGGTTCCCTGTTTTCCTCGGTGGCTTGGACACCCGAGGCCCATATCTGTAAGTTGCGCCGGTCGGCAGAATGTCGGAGATTTCCCTCTGACAACAGACTTGGGGTTACTTGTGTTTTAGGCTTTCCCCTTGGCGGCCAGGTAGGTGCACCCACACATGTGAGGTACCGTTTTCATCGGGACACCTGTGGGAACGCGGGACGGTAGGCCATGTGTTGTGGGGGGCGTGTTTCGATGGGTGCGGCGAGCGAAATGTGCGGAAAAAGCGTTTTTTTCCCCACATTTCCGACTTTGCAGGGCTGTCTGGGTAAAAAAATCTGGGGCGATGGGCGCAAATCACACCTCTGCGGATTCCCACGGGTGTCCTCTTTTCGAAAATGCATGGGGTTCCCTGTTTTCCTCGGTGGCTTGGACACCCGAGGCCCATATCTGTAAGTTGCGCCGGTCGGCAGAATGTCGGAGATTTCCCTCTGACAACAGACTTGGGGTTACTTGTGTTTTAGGCTATCCCCTTGGCGGCTAGGTAGGTGCACCCACACATGTGAGGTACCGTTTTCATCGGGACACCTGTGGGAACGCGGGACGGTAGGCCATGTGTTGTGGGGGGCGCGTTTCGATGGGTGCGGCGAGCGAAATGTGCGGAAAAAGCGTTTTTTCCCCCACATTTCCGACTTTGCAGGGCTGTCTGGGTAAAAAAATCTGGGGCGATGGGCGCAAATCACACCTCTGCGGATTCCCACGGGTGTCCTCTTTTCGAAAATGCATGGGGTTCCCTGTTTTCCTCGGTGGCTTGGACACCCGAGGCCCATATCTGTAAGTTGCGCCGGTCGGCAGAATGGACAACAGACTTGGGGTTACTTGTGTTTTAGGCTTTCCCCTTGGCGGCCAGTTAGGTGCACCCACACATGTGAGGTACCGTTTTCATCGGGACACCTGTGGGAACGCGGGACGGTAGGCCATGTGTTGTGGGGGGCGTGTTTCGATGGGTGCGGCGAGCGAAATGTGCGGGAAAAGCGTTTTTTTCCCCACATTTCCGACTTTGCAGGGCTGTCTGGGTAAAAAAATCTGGGGCGATGGGCGCAAATCACACCTCTGCGGATTCCCACGGGTGTCCTCTTTTCGAAAATGCATGGGGTTCCCTGTTTTCCTCGCTGGCTTGGACACCCGAGGCCCATATCTGTAAGTTGCGCCGGTCGGCAGAATGTCTGAGATTTCCCTCTGACAACAGACTTGGGGTTACTTGTGTTTTAGGCTTTCCCCTTGGCGGCCAGGTAGGTGCACCCACACATGTGAGGTACCATTTTCATCGGGACACCTGTGGGAACGCGGGACGGTAGGCCATGTGTTGTGGGGGGCGCGTTTCGATGGGTGCGGCGAGCGAAATGTGCGGAAAAAGCGTTTTTTTCCCCACATTTCCGACTTTGCAGGGCTGTCTGGGTAAAATAATCTGGGGCGATGGGCGCAAATCACACCTCTGCGGATTCCCACGGGTGTCCTCTTTTCGAAAATGCATGGGGTTCCCTGTTTTCCTCGGTGGCTTGGACACCCGAGGCCCATATCTGTAAGTTGCGCCGGTCGGCAGAATGTCGGAGATTTCCCTCTGACAACAGACTTGGGGTTACTTGTGTTTTAGGCTTTCCCCTTGGCGGCCAGGTAGGTGCACCCACACATGTGAGGTACCGTTTTCATCGGGACACCTGTGGGAACGCGGGACGGTAGGCCATGTGTTGTGGGGGGCGCGTTTCGATGGGTGCGGCGAGCGAAATGTGCGGAAAAAGCGTTTTTTTCCCCACATTTCCGACTTTGCAGGGCTGTCTGGGTAAAAAAATCTGGGGCGATGGGCGCAAATCACACCTCTGCGGATTCCCACGGGTGTCCTCTTTTCGAAAATGCATGGGGTTCCCTGTTTTCCTCGGTGGCTTGGACACCCGAGGCCCATATCTGTAAGTTGCGCCGGTCGGCAGAATGGACAACAGACTTGGGGTTACTTGTGTTTTAGGCTTTCCCCTTGGCGGCCAGGTAGGTGCACCCACACATGTGAGGTACCGTTTTCATCGGGACACCTGTGGGAACGCGGGACGGTAGGCCATGTGTTGTGGGGGGCGTGTTTCGATGGGTGCGGCGAGCGAAATGTGCGGAAAAAGCGTTTTTTTCCCCACATTTCCGACTTTGCAGGGCTGTCTGGGTAAAAAAATCTGGGGCGATGGGCGCAAATCACACCTCTGCGGATTCCCACGGGTGTCCTCTTTTCGAAAATGCATGGGGTTCCCTGTTTTCCTCGGTGGCTTGGACACCCGAGGCCCATATCTGTAAGTTGCGCCGGTCGGCAGAATGTCGGAGATTTCCCTCTGACAACAGACTTGGGGTTACTTGTGTTTTAGGCTTTCCCCTTGGCGGCCAGGTAGGTGCACCCACACATGTGAGGTACCGTTTTCATCGGGACACCTGTGGGAACGCGGGACGGTAGGCCATGTGTTGTGGGGGGCGCGTTTCGATGGGTGCGGCGAGCGAAATGTGCGGAAAAAGCGTTTTTTTCCCCACATTTCCGACTTTGCAGGGCTGTCTGGGTAAAAAAATCTGGGGCGATGGGCGCAAATCACACCTCTGCGGATTCCCACGGGTGTCCTCTTTTCGAAAATGCATGGGGTTCCCTGTTTTCCTCGGTGGCTTGGACACCCGAGGCCCATATCTGTAAGTTGCGCCGGTCGGCAGAATGGACAACAGACTTGGGGTTACTTGTGTTTTAGGCTTTCCCCTTGGCGGCCAGGTAGGTGCACCCACACATGTGAGGTACCGTTTTCATCGGGACACCTGTGGGAACGCGGGATGGTAGGCCATGTGTTGTGGGGGGCGTGTTTCGATGGGTGCGGCGAGCGAAATGTGCGGAAAAAGCGTTTTTTTCCCCACATTTCCGACTTTGCAGGGCTGTCTGGGTAAAAAAATCTGGGGCGATGGGCGCAAATCACACCTCTGCGGATTCCCACGGGTGTCCTCTTTTCGAAAATGCATGGGGTTCCCTGTTTTCCTCGGTGGCTTGGACACCCGAGGCCCATATCTGTAAGTTGCGCCGGTCGGCAGAATGTCGGAGATTTCCCTCTGACAACAGACTTGGGGTTACTTGTGTTTTAGGCTTTCCCCTTGGCGGCCAGGTAGGTGCACCCACACATGTGAGGTACCGTTTTCATCGGGACACCTGTGGGAACGCGGGACGGTAGGCCATGTGTTGTGGGGGGCGTGTTTCGATGGGTGCGGCGAGCGAAATGTGCGGAAAAAGCGTTTTTTTCCCCACATTTCCGACTTTGCAGGGCTGTCTGGGTAAAAAAATCTGGGGCGATGGGCGCAAATCACACCTCTGCGGATTCCCACGGGTGTCCTCTTTTCGAAAATGCATGGGGTTCCCTGTTTTCCTCGGTGGCTTGGACACCCGAGGCCCATATCTGTAAGTTGCGCCGGTCGGCAGAATGTCGGAGAGTTCCCTCTGACAACAGACTTGGGGTTACTTGTGTTTTAGGCTTTCCCCTTGGCGGCCAGGTAGGTGCACCCACACATGTGAGGTACCGTTTTCATCGGGACACCTGTGGGAACACGGGACGGTAGGCCATGTGTTGTGGGGGGCGCGTTGTTAGGCAGAAACCTGTGCAGTTCCCTTGGGGAACACTGCAAAAGATTTAAGACTACAGGTAGAGCAGTAAACCCCTTTGGTAGCAGTCTGCACCACCCAGATTTACCTGGTAGCTGTGGCTGAGCAGTCAGACTTCTCTCAAGAAGAGTTAGGCAGTACGCAGAGTATACACAATATGTACCAAAACACAATAGCACAAGCAAACACTGACCAGAGCTTGGTTTCAAAAGTATATAGTTATTTATTTAAAATACACATAAGTTAAAAACACTCTAGCACAATATAGTAAACACTTCAAACACAGTTATAATGAAAGTAGATTCAATCCTTTCTCCTATCTAGACAACTCTAGGTTAACACCACTTAATTAAAACAGAGGTGAGTGCTTAACGTTAGATGACACTCTAGTAGTTTCCAAGAAAGGGAGAGAAAAAGCAGAAATGGGTTAAACACACCACTCTAAGGTCCAGAACACTTGCAATAGGCTTAAAGAAGCACAAAGTCACAGGTGAGCAAAAGTCACTAGGCAGGGCCCACTCTTAGAGTAGCCGGAGCGAAAATGTGCCCAAGATCACACTGTTAGTTAGAGATTCAAAGTCTTGCAAAGAGTCAAAAAAAGAGTTTAGAGTGGCTCAGAAAGTTTAGCCAAAGTGTCCCAGGCACTCCCAGGTTCGAAAGCCGGGGACTAAATCTACCCCGTACAATCGGTGGCAAGGGAAGCCAGGCGGAACACAGTACCTTAAGCGGACAGGATCCTCCAGCGGTGGCAGTTGTTCCAGGCAGTGGCAGCAGGGCTCGACGTCGGTCAGGGGAGAAGAAGTTCTCGCTGAAGAGCAGAAGAGGAGGGTCGTTGCACTGCCCGGGAAGAAACCAGCCGCGGAGTCCTCCGGTTAAAGGGTTGGTACCGACTTTCGCGGTATGGGGGTAAAGTGTGGTATTCCGGTTGCCGGGGTGCTTGGCACAGGCAAGGCGGCCACGAGATACCTCAAAGAACGGAAAGAAGGCGAAAACTGGTTGTCCCCACCAGTTAAGGGAAGGAGCCACCCCGTTAAGAGTTCTCCTCGGTCGTCGGGAAAAAGTGGTGAGACGGTTCAGCAGGGCTCCACCGGGTGGTGTCGTCGAAGCAGGTCGGCTCAGCTCTTCCCTCGTCGGATTCTTGGTCCTGTGGCGACTTCTGAAGTCCCAGTCCCCAAAGCCCTGCTTTTATGCAGCAAGCCCCCATTCACCCAGCCTAGCTGTCACTCAAACATGCTAAGTGGTGAGCCGGGCGGCTCACCACTTGGGCCAATCAGGACGGAGTGCGACTTGAGTTACCAAGGTAACTCAGTCCAGGGTGCCTAAATCCCCCTCCACCCCTCCTAAGTACCCCAGACAGAGTGGCACCACTTTGGAGGGCTTCTGTGGAGAAGCCCGCCAAAAGTGGAACAAAGGGCTCCACTTTGGGTCAGAGTTACAGAGGCGAACACCAACGCCATTTTAGAATCAAGTTTTGGCAAAAAGTCCCAACCGGAGTTATAAAAATAAATATATAAACCGGCGGGATGTTTAAGGCTACCGTAAATAAATAATTAAATGTGTTAGCCTAAAACAATGGGAAATCCCATAGGGAAATATTCGCGGTCGAATATAAAAAGTAGTTTCCACTGCCACCAGCCAAAACTCGATCAGGGGGGACGGAGACGTGCCCCCTCGACTAACAGACCCTGGGGCAATCGAATTGCCCCAGCCAGTACGTCCACAATATGATGGTTTGTACTGGTTCTGTTCAGGATTCAAGACTAGCAAAGTCTTTGGTGACTTTACATGCCCTGGGAGACAGTAGTCAGTCCCAGGGTATGGAGTCTATGTTGGGGAGTCCCTAGGACACCCCTGGGTCACGGCACAGAGGGTGCTGTGTGACCCACATCACAAAAATACATGAGGCCCTATGGAGTAAAAGACCCCATAGCCCATTCAACACGAGGTTTGTCCAAGATAACACACTTCAACATGTCCAAGAGTGAGGGTAAAAGAGTCTCACTCTTGGCAGGAGAAAAAAATTAAACCCCAGAAATCCAGCAAAGCTGCTGGGGGACTCACTAGGTAGGGAAATTCAGCCTAAACAGAGAATTCTCCCTAACACTCGCCCCCCCCAGACTAAGGGACAGGAGGATTTAATCCACTCCTGGATGAACCTCATACCTCTAGTCGATGATATACATCCTAGAGAGTCCATCAGCATTTTGATGGTGACACCTTGACCTATGTTCAATGGAGAACTCAAAGGTTTTCTTTTGCAAGCTAACGGACCTACAGACCCTTTGAGGAACATCAGTCTTTTTGTTATAGGGGATCTGGTTGACCAGTCCCTCAGAAGTTGGTACAACTTCTGAACCTATGTTAGGCTTTTTGAAGGGGTCCTTATAAAGGATTCCCTTAGATCTAGAGGGGCCTCCAAGGTTCCTCACCACCTCTCTTGTGGGAGCAGGTTGGGTCTTAGGCCTCTTGGTTGGAGGGGTTGGGGTTAGGCAATGTACCTGCTTCCCCTTCCTCTTAGATCTACCTTTACCTATTTTTGGAGTTTCCCCCCTAATATTAGGATTTGAGTTGGGGTCTTCAGTAGAAGGTCCAACAGTCTGAAGGTTTTTGGCCTTAGACTTTTCTTTTCTGGTTTTCCACCAGCACTGAGAATTACCAGTTCTCTCAGGTTCAGATAGGGGCCTAGTTGGTCTATCCACCTCTTCCTCAGAAGCAGGGGGAGTCAGAGACTCGGAAACTAGGGGAACAAGGGTGGAGCTTGGTTGGGGCTCCCATGTTCCTAGCATACTATCCTGAAATGTGCCTGGGTTAGAGGTCAACTTACTAACACCAGGGCTTGTAGTGGGGTTCTCAGTAGAGGGTCCCACAGGCTTAGAAGGGTCCTTCAAGGTAGCCTGTCTAGCCAATTTGGTTAAGTTCTGCTTCTCCATACTGGGAGGCCTGGGGGTATGTGACACTACTCCTAGAGTTCTTAGGTCATTCCCCAACAGGACCTTCCCAGGTACCTCAGTCTGAACACTGACAGGGATCCTCACTGTCATGTTGTTACACTGAATGAGGGCTGGTAGAATAGGAACCATTTGGACAGGGCCTCCAGACATTTTAGTGGGACCTTTGGGTGCTTTGGCCACATCCTCAGGTTGAAAGAAGCTTTCATCCACTACTGTTCTGCTGGCCCCAGTGTCTCTCCTGGCAGGAGTATCCTGGCCATTGACAAGAACACTGTCCACATAATACACCTTAGAGTTAACAGGTAGGGAGTTATACACAACCCTATTCTGGGGACTAACCAGACCCATAGGCTCTAAGTTTACAGTTGCTTGAAGACCCAAGGGTTCTTCAGCAAAGAGTTCAAAGTGGGCACTAGCCATCTGTACTTCATCCTCAGGAGTGAAGGCTAAGGAGACTGTGCTGATCCCTGCAGGTTTACCCTTGCACTTGGGATCTCCTTTGATATGGTCAGTACCCTGACAGACATAGCATTGTCCAAATGCTCTCTGGAAGGGTGGCTTGTTCTGACCTCCTTCTGGCTTGTGGCCAGAAGGTACACTAGCCTGATTCGGTTTACCCTGGGGCTTACCCTGGTTATTTGGTTGTTTGTGGCCCTCTTGGGTATGGGAGGTATTAGAATTCTCTTTGGAGTCCTTTTTAGGCTGTTTCTCCCCATCCTTCCTCTGAGTTACCCCAGAATCCTTGTGAGTGGCCCTGTTGGCAACCCACAAGTCAGCAGCCCTAGCTAGCTTCCTAGGATCCAATTCCTGTGAATCAGCCAAGTGCTGTCTGAGCTCAGGAGAGCAGGCATCATAAATTGACTCCAACATAAAGAGATTTCTCATCCCCTCATAAGTGTTCACCTTGTAACCCTTAATCCATCCCTCTAAGTTTTTCAAACATTCACTCACCCAGGTAGCCCAAGGGGTACCATCATGCTTTTTGAGGTTCCTAAACCTCTTAAGATACTGGGAAGGGGTCTTCCCAAACCTAGCTATCAAAGCTAGTTTCACACATTCATAGTCCTTCCTATCCTCCTCCCCCATCTCCATTACCACATCAGTTGCAACAGGGGGGAGCCTAGAGAACAACCAGGTGAGTAAGTCATTTCCTGTGATGTTCTGGAGCCCATGATTATATTCAAACAGAGACAACCAATCCAACACATCCAACTTAGGCTCATACATACCAACCAATTCTTTAGGCATCCGGGGTCTTTTAGGACTGGAACTTCTAGAGGAGCCAGAGAGAGAAACATTCTCAACAGATAATTTCTTCATTTCTAAGTCATACTTGAGCTCCATTTCCCTTAGCCTTAGTTCTTTGTCAGTTTGAGCATTAAGTTTCTTATACTCCAATTCTAGCTTCATTTTCTCCAGTTCAAAGTACTGAGGACTAAATGTGGGACCTGGTAAAGGTCCAGTAGGCACAGCAGGTAGAGCAGGCAGAGGCCTAGGGGGGACAGTTACAACAGCCTCACCCTCCTCTCCTGACTCTTCCTCAGAATCATCAACATTTTGCTCCATGTTAACTTCAACACTGTCATCTACAGTTGCTGGAGTGGTAGGTTCCTCTGAACCATCACCCAGACTTTGGTTAGCTAACAATCTTTCAATCAGCTCCATTTTCTTGCCCTTAGTCAGGAGATCCTTATGTTTACAGAGCACTCTTAAACAATCAGCAGTTTTGGCTGCAAGGGACTCTTGACTATAGCTTTCTATAACTGACATGTTAGAGGTTTTACTTTTTCAGTGCTAAGCTTTGTGGTTAGTTGCACTAAGGTATCTAAAGCACAATAAAATGTATACTCAATACAAATCCCACCGCTGTACACCAGTGTTAGGCAGAAACCTGTGCAGTTCCCTTGGGGAACACTGCAAAAGATTTAAGACTACAGGTAGAGCAGTAAACCCCTTTGGTAGCAGTCTGCACCACCCAGATTTACCTGGTAGCTGTGGCTGAGCAGTCAGACTTCTCTCAAGAAGAGTTAGGCAGTACGCAGAGTATACACAATATGTACCAAAACACAATAGCACAAGCAAACACTGACCAGAGCTTGGTTTCAAAAGTATATAGTTATTTATTTAAAATACACATAAGTTAAAAACACTCTAGCACAATATAGTAAACACTTCAAACACAGTTATAATGAAAGTAGATTCAATCCTTTCTCCTATCTAGACAACTCTAGGTTAACACCACTTAATTAAAACAGAGGTGAGTGCTTAACGTTAGATGACACTCTAGTAGTTTCCAAGAAAGGGAGAGAAAAAGCAGAAATGGGTTAAACACACCACTCTAAGGTCCAGAACACTTGCAATAGGCTTAAAGAAGCACAAAGTCACAGGTGAGCAAAAGTCACTAGGCAGGGCCCACTCTTAGAGTAGCCGGAGCGAAAATGTGCCCAAGATCACACTGTTAGTTAGAGATTCAAAGTCTTGCAAAGAGTCAAAAAAAGAGTTTAGAGTGGCTCAGAAAGTTTAGCCAAAGTGTCCCAGGCACTCCCAGGTTCGAAAGCCGGGGACTAAATCTACCCCGTACAATCGGTGGCAAGGGAAGCCAGGCGGAACACAGTACCTTAAGCGGACAGGATCCTCCAGCGGTGGCAGTTGTTCCAGGCAGTGGCAGCAGGGCTCGACGTCGGTCAGGGGAGAAGAAGTTCTCGCTGAAGAGCAGAAGAGGAGGGTCGTTGCACTGCCCGGGAAGAAACCAGCCGCGGAGTCCTCCGGTTAAAGGGTTGGTACCGACTTTCGCGGTATGGGGGTAAAGTGTGGTATTCCGGTTGCCGGGGTGCTTGGCACAGGCAAGGCGGCCACGAGATACCTCAAAGAACGGAAAGAAGGCGAAAACTGGTTGTCCCCACCAGTTAAGGGAAGGAGCCACCCCGTTAAGAGTTCTCCTCGGTCGTCGGGAAAAAGTGGTGAGACGGTTCAGCAGGGCTCCACCGGGTGGTGTCGTCGAAGCAGGTCGGCTCAGCTCTTCCCTCGTCGGATTCTTGGTCCTGTGGCGACTTCTGAAGTCCCAGTCCCCAAAGCCCTGCTTTTATGCAGCAAGCCCCCATTCACCCAGCCTAGCTGTCACTCAAACATGCTAAGTGGTGAGCCGGGCGGCTCACCACTTGGGCCAATCAGGACGGAGTGCGACTTGAGTTACCAAGGTAACTCAGTCCAGGGTGCCTAAATCCCCCTCCACCCCTCCTAAGTACCCCAGACAGAGTGGCACCACTTTGGAGGGCTTCTGTGGAGAAGCCCGCCAAAAGTGGAACAAAGGGCTCCACTTTGGGTCAGAGTTACAGAGGCGAACACCAACGCCATTTTAGAATCAAGTTTTGGCAAAAAGTCCCAACCGGAGTTATAAAAATAAATATATAAACCGGCGGGATGTTTAAGGCTACCGTAAATAAATAATTAAATGTGTTAGCCTAAAACAATGGGAAATCCCATAGGGAAATATTCGCGGTCGAATATAAAAAGTAGTTTCCACTGCCACCAGCCAAAACTCGATCAGGGGGGACGGAGACGTGCCCCCTCGACTAACAGACCCTGGGGCAATCGAATTGCCCCAGCCAGTACGTCCACAATATGATGGTTTGTACTGGTTCTGTTCAGGATTCAAGACTAGCAAAGTCTTTGGTGACTTTACATGCCCTGGGAGACAGTAGTCAGTCCCAGGGTATGGAGTCTATGTTGGGGAGTCCCTAGGACACCCCTGGGTCACGGCACAGAGGGTGCTGTGTGACCCACATCACAAAAATACATGAGGCCCTATGGAGTAAAAGACCCCATAGCCCATTCAACACGAGGTTTGTCCAAGATAACACACTTCAACATGTCCAAGAGTGAGGGTAAAAGAGTCTCACTCTTGGCAGGAGAAAAAAATTAAACCCCAGAAATCCAGCAAAGCTGCTGGGGGACTCACTAGGTAGGGAAATTCAGCCTAAACAGAGAATTCTCCCTAACACGCGTTTCGATGGGTGCGGCGAGCGAAATGTGCGGAAAAAGCGTTTTTTTCCCCACATTTCCGACTTTGCAGGGCTGTCTGGGTAAAAAAATCTGGGGCGATGGGCGCAAATCACACCTCTGCGGATTCCCACGGGTGTCCTCTTTTCGAAAATGCATGGGGTTCCCTGTTTTCCTCGGTGGCTTGGACACCCGAGGCCCATATCTGTAAGTTGCGCCGGTCGGCAGAATGGACAACAGACTTGGGGTTACTTGTGTTTTAGGCTTTCCCCTTGGCGGCCAGGTAGGTGCACCCACACATGTGAGGTACCGTTTTCATCGGGACACCTGTGGGAACGCGGGACGGTAGGCCATGTGTTGTGGGGGGCGTGTTTCGATGGGTGCGGCGAGCGAAATGTGCGGAAAAAGCGTTTTTTTCCCCACATTTCCGACTTTGCAGGGCTGTCTGGGTAAAAAATTCTGGGGCGATGGGCGCAAATCACACCTCTGCGGATTCCCACGGGTGTCCTCTTTTCGAAAATGCATGGGGTTCCCTGTTTTCCTCGGTGGCTTGGACACCCGAGGCCCATATCTGTAAGTTGCGCCGGTCGGCAGAATGTCGGAGATTTCCCTCTGACAACAGACTTGGGGTTACTTGTGTTTTAGGCTTTCCCCTTGGCGGCCAGGTAGGTGCACCCACACATGTGAGGTACCGTTTTCATCGGGACACCTGTGGGAACGCGGGACGGTAGGCCATGTGTTGTGGGGGGCGTGTTTCGATGGGTGCGGCGAGCGAAATGTGCGGAAAAAGCGTTTTTTTCCCCACATTTCCGACTTTGCAGGGCTGTCTGGGTAAAAAAATCTGGGGCGATGGGCGCAAATCACACCTCTGCGGATTCCCACGGGTGTCCTCTTTTCGAAAATGCATGGGGTTCCCTGTTTTCCTCGGTGGCTTGGACACCCGAGGCCCATATCTGTAAGTTGCGCCGGTCGGCAGAATGTCGGAGATTTCCCTCTGACAACAGACTTGGGGTTACTTGTGTTTTAGGCTTTCCCCTTGGCGGCCAGGTAGGTGCACCCACACATGTGAGGTACCGTTTTCATCGGGACACCTGTGGGAACGCGGGACGGTAGGCCATGTGTTGTGGGGGGCGTGTTTCGATGGGTGCGGCGAGCGAAATGTGCGGAAAAAGCGTTTTTTTCCCCACATTTCCGACTTTGCAGGGCTGTCTGGGTAAAAAAATCTGGGGCGATGGGCGCAAATCACACCTCTGCGGATTCCCACGGGTGTCCTCTTTTCGAAAATGCATGGGGTTCCCTGTTTTCCTCGGTGGCTTGGACACCCGAGGCCCATATCTGTAAGTTGCGCCGGTCGGCAGAATGTCGGAGAGTTCCCTCTGACAACAGACTTGGGGTTACTTGTGTTTTAGGCTTTCCCCTTGGCGGCCAGGTAGGTGCACCCACACATGTGAGGTACCGTTTTCATCGGGACACCTGTGGGAACACGGGACGGTAGGCCATGTGTTGTGGGGGGCGCGTTTCGATGGGTGCGGCGAGCGAAATGTGCGGAAAAAGCGTTTTTTTCCCCACATTTCCGACTTTGCAGGGCTGTCTGGGTAAAAAAATCTGGGGCGATGGGCGCAAATCACACCTCTGCGGATTCCCACGGGTGTCCTCTTTTCGAAAATGCATGGGGTTCCCTGTTTTCCTCGGTGGCTTGGACACCCGAGGCCCATATCTGTAAGTTGCGCCGGTCGGCAGAATGGACAACAGACTTGGGGTTACTTGTGTTTTAGGCTTTCCCCTTGGCGGCCAGGTAGGTGCACCCACACATGTGAGGTACCGTTTTCATCGGGACACCTGTGGGAACGCGGGACGGTAGGCCATGTGTTGTGGGGGGCGTGTTTCGATGGGTGCGGCGAGCGAAATGTGCGGAAAAAGCGTTTTTTTCCCCACATTTCCGACTTTGCAGGGCTGTCTGGGTAAAAAAATCTGGGGCGATGGGCGCAAATCACACCTCTGCGGATTCCCACGGGTGTCCTCTTTTCGAAAATGCATGGGGTTCCCTGTTTTCCTCGGTGGCTTGGACACCCGAGGCCCATATCTGTAAGTTGCGCCGGTCGGCAGAATGTCGGAGATTTCCCTCTGACAACAGACTTGGGGTTACTTGTGTTTTAGGCTTTCCCCTTGGCGGCCAGGTAGGTGCACCCACACATGTGAGGTACCGTTTTCATCGGGACACCTGTGGGAACGCGGGACGGTAGGCCATGTGTTGTGGGGGGCGTGTTTCGATGGGTGCGGCGAGCGAAATGTGCGGAAAAAGCGTTTTTTTCCCCACATTTCCGACTTTGCAGGGCTGTCTGGGTAAAAAAATCTGGGGCGATGGGCGCAAATCACACCTCTGCGGATTCCCACGGGTGTCCTCTTTTCGAAAATGCATGGGGTTCCCTGTTTTCCTCGGTGGCTTGGACACCCGAGGCCCATATCTGTAAGTTGCGCCGGTCGGCAGAATGGACAACAGACTTGGGGTTACTTGTGTTTTAGGCTTTCCCCTTGGCGGCCAGGTAGGTGCACCCACACATGTGAGGTACCGTTTTCATCGGGACACCTGTGGGAACGCGGGACGGTAGGCCATGTGTTGTGGGGGGCGTGTTTCGATGGGTGCGGCGAGCGAAATGTGCGGAAAAAGCGTTTTTTTCCCCACATTTCCGACTTTGCAGGGCTGTCTGGGTAAAAAAATCTGGGGCGATGGGCGCAAATCACACCTCTGCGGATTCCCACGGGTGTCCTCTTTTCAAAAATGCATGGGGTTCCCTGTTTTCCTCGGTGGCTTGGACACCCGAGGCCCATATCTGTAAGTTGCGCCGGTCGGCAGAATGTCGGAGATTTCCCTCTGACAACAGACTTGGGGTTACTTGTGTTTTAGGCTTTCCCCTTGGCGGCCAGGTAGGTGCACCCACACATGTGAGGTACCGTTTTCATCGGGACACCTGTGGGAACGCGGGACGGTAGGCCATGTGTTGTGGGGGGCGCGTTTCGATGGGTGCGGCGAGCGAAATGTGCGGAAAAAGCGTTTTTTTCCCCACATTTCCGACTTTGCAGGGCTGTCTGGGTAAAAAAATCTGGGGCGATGGGCGCAAATCACACCTCTGCGGATTCCCACGGGTGTCCTCTTTTCGAAAATGCATGGGGTTCCCTGTTTTCCTCGGTGGCTTGGACACCCGAGGCCCATATCTGTAAGTTGCGCCGGTCGGCAGAATGGACAACAGACTTGGGGTTACTTGTGTTTTAGGCTTTCCCCTTGGCGGCCAGGTAGGTGCACCCACACATGTGAGGTACCGTTTTCATCGGGACACCTGTGGGAACGCGGGACGGTAGGCCATGTGTTGTGGGGGGCGTGTTTCGATGGGTGCGGCGAGCGAAATGTGCGGAAAAAGCGTTTTTTTCCCCACATTTCCGACTTTGCAGGGCTGTCTGGGTAAAAAAATCTGGGGCGATGGGCGCAAATCACACCTGCGGATTCCCACGGGTGTCCTCTTTTCGAAAATGCATGGGGTTCCCTGTTTTCCTCGGTGGCTTGGACACCCGAGGCCCATATCTGTAAGTTGCGCCGGTCGGCAGAATGTCGGAGATTTCCCTCTGACAACAGACTTGGGGTTACTTGTGTTTTAGGCTTTCCCCTTGGCGGCCAGGTAGGTGCACCCACACATGTGAGGTACCGTTTTCATCGGGACACCTGTGGGAACGCGGGACGGTAGGCCATGTGATGTGGGGGGCGCGTTTCGATGGGTGCGGCGAGCGAAATGTGCGGAAAAAGCATTTTTTTCCCCACATTTCCGACTTTGCAGGGCTGTCTGGGTAAAAAAATCTGGGGCGATGGGCGCAAATCACACCTCTGCGGATTCCCACGGGTGTCCTCTTTTCGAAAATGCATGGGGCTCCCTGTTTTCCTCGGTGGCTTGGACACCCGAGGCCCATATCTGTAAGTTGCGCCGGTCGGCAGAATGTCGGAGTTTTCCCTCTGACAACAGACTTGGGGTTACTTGTGTTTTAGGCTTTCCCCTTGGCGGCCAGGTAGGTGCACCCACACATGTGAGGTACCGTTTTCATCGGGACACCTGTGGGAACGCGGGACGGTAGGCCATGTGTTGTGGGGGGCGCGTTTCGATGGGTGCGGCGAGCGAAATGTGCGGAAAAAGCGTTTTTTTCCCCACATTTCCGACTTTGCAGGGCTGTCTGGGTAAAAAAATCTGGGGCGATGGGCGCAAATCACACCTCTGCGGATTCCCACGGGTGTCCTCTTTTCGAAAATGCATGGGGTTCCCTGTTTTCCTCGGTGGCTTGGACACCCGAGGCCCATATCTGTAAGTTGCGCCGGTCGGCAGAATGGACAACAGACTTGGGGTTACTTGTGTTTTAGGCTTTCCCCTTGGCGGCCAGGTAGGTGCACCCACACATGTGAGGTACCGTTTTCATCGGGACACCTGTGGGAACGCGGGACGGTAGGCCATGTGTTGTGGGGGGCGTGTTTCGATGGGTGCGGCGAGCGAAATGTGCGGAAAAAGCGTTTTTTTCCCCACATTTCCGACTTTGCAGGGCTGTCTGGGTAAAAAAATCTGGGGCGATGGGCGCAAATCACACCTCTGCGGATTCCCACGGGTGTCCTCTTTTCGAAAATGCATGGGGTTCCCTGTTTTCCTCGGTGGCTTGGACACCCGAGGCCCATATCTGTAAGTTGCGCCGGTCGGCAGAATGTCTGAGATTTCCCTCTGACAACAGACTTGGGGTTACTTGTGTTTTAGGCTTTCCCCTTGGCGGCCAGGTAGGTGCACCCACACATGTGAGGTACCGTTTTCATCGGGACACCTGTGGGAACGCGGGACGGTAGGCCATGTGTTGTGGGGGGCGTGTTTCGATGGGTGCGGCGAGCGAAATGTGCGGAAAAAGCGTTTTTTTCCCCACATTTCCGACTTTGCAGGGCTGTCTGGGTAAAAAAATCTGGGGCGATGGGCGCAAATCACACCTCTGCGGATTCCCACGGGTGTCCTCTTTTCAAAAATGCATGGGGTTCCCTGTTTTCCTCGGTGGCTTGGACACCCGAGGCCCATATCTGTAAGTTGCGCCGGTCGGCAGAATGTCGGAGATTTCCCTCTGACAACAGACTTGGGGTTACTTGTGTTTTAGGCTTTCCCCTTGGCGGCCAGGTAGGTGCACCCACACATGTGAGGTACCGTTTTCATCGGGACACCTGTGGGAACGCGGGACGGTAGGCCATGTGTTGTGGGGGGCGCGTTTCGATGGGTGCGGCGAGCGAAATGTGCGGAAAAAGCGTTTTTTCCCCCACATTTCCGACTTTGCAGGGCTGTCTGGGTAAAAAAATCTGGGGCGATGGGCGCAAATCACACCTCTGCGGATTCCCACGGGTGTCCTCTTTTCGAAAATGCATGGGGTTCCCTGTTTTCCTCGGTGGCTTGGACACCCGAGGCCCATATCTGTAAGTTACGCCGGTCGGCAGAATGGACAACAGACTTGGGGTTACTTGTGTTTTAGGCTTTCCCCTTGGCGGCCAGGTAGGTGCACCCACACATGTGAGGTACCGTTTTCATCGGGACACCTGTGGGAACGCGGGACGGTAGGCCATGTGTTGTGGGGGGCGTGTTTCGATGGGTGCGGCGAGCGAAATGTGCGGGAAAAGCGTTTTTTTCCCCACATTTCCGACTTTGCAGGGCTGTCTGGGTAAAAAAATCTGGGGCGATGGGCGCAAATCACACCTCTGCGGATTCCCACGGGTGTCCTCTTTTCGAAAATGCATGGGGTTCCCTGTTTTCCTCGGTGGCTTGGACACCCGAGGCCCATATCTGTAAGTTGCGCCGGTCGGCAGAATGTCGGAGATTTCCCTCTGACAACAGACTTGGGGTTACTTGTGTTTTAGGCTTTCCCCTTGGCGGCCAGGTAGGTGCACCCACACATGTGAGGTACCGTTTTCATCGGGACACCTGTGGGAACGCGGGACGGTAGGCCATGTGTTGTGGGGGGCGCGTTTCGATGGGTGCGGCGAGCGAAATGTGCGGAAAAAGCGTTTTTTCCCCCACATTTCCGACTTTGCAGGGCTGTCTGGGTAAAAAAATCTGGGGCGATGGGCGCAAATCACACCTCTGCGGATTCCCACGGGTGTCCTCTTTTCGAAAATGCATGGGGTTCCCTGTTTTCCTCGGTGGCTTGGACACCCGAGGCCCATATCTGTAAGTTGCGCCGGTCGGCAGAATGGACAACAGACTTGGGGTTACTTGTGTTTTAGGCTTTCCCCTTGGCGGCCAGGTAGGTGCACCCACACATGTGAGGTACCGTTTTCATCGGGACACCTGTGGGAACGCGGGACGGTAGGCCATGTGTTGTGGGGGGCGTGTTTCGATGGGTGCGGCGAGCGAAATGTGCGGGAAAAGCGTTTTTTTCCCCACATTTCCGACTTTGCAGGGCTGTCTGGGTAAAAAAATCTGGGGCGATGGGCGCAAATCACACCTCTGCGGATTCCCACGGGTGTCCTCTTTTCGAAAATGCATGGGGTTCCCTGTTTTCCTCGGTGGCTTGGACACCCGAGGCCCATATCTGTAAGTTGCGCCGGTCGGCAGAATGTCGGAGATTTCCCTCTGACAACAGACTTGGGGTTACTTGTGTTTTAGGCTTTCCCCTTGGCGGCCAGGTAGGTGCACCCACACATGTGAGGTACCGTTTTCATCGGGACACCTGTGGGAACGCGGGACGGTAGGCCATGTGTTGTGGGGGGCGCGTTTCGATGGGTGCGGCGAGCAAAATGTGCGGAAAAAGCGTTTTTTTCCCCACATTTCCGACTTTGCAGGGCTGTCTGGGTAAAAAAATCTGGGGCGATGGGCGCAAATCACACCTCTGCGGATTCCCACGGGTGTCCTCTTTTCGAAAATGCATGGGGTTCCCTGTTTTCCTCGGTGGCTTGGACACCCGAGGCCCATATCTGTAAGTTGCGCCGGTCGGCAGAATGTCTGAGTTTTCCCTCTGAAAACAGACTTGGGGTTACTTGTGTTTTAGGCTTTCCCCTTGGCGGCCAGGTAGGTGCACCCACACATGTGAGGTACCGTTTTCATCGGGACACCTGTGGGAACGCGGGACGGTAGGCCATGTGTTGTTGGGGGCGTGTTTTGATGGGTGAGTCGAGCGAAATGTGAGGAAAATGCGTATTTTTTCCCACATTTCGGACTTTGCGGGGGTGTCTGGGTAATAAATTCTGGGGCGATTTGGGCATATTATACCTCTGCGGATTCCCACGGGTGTCCTCTTTCCGGAAATGCATGGGGTTCCCTGTTTTCCTTGGTGGCTTGGACACCCGAGGCCCATATCTGTATGATGTGAGAGTGTGACATTTCCGGTGTGAAAACAGACTTGGGGTTACTTGTGTTTTAGGCTTTCCCCTTGGCGGCCAGGTAGGTGCACCCACACATGTGAGGTACCGTTTTCATCGGGACACCTGTGGGAACGCGTGACGGTAGGCCATGTGTTGTTGGGGGCGTGTTTCGATGGGTGCGTCGAGCGAAATGTGCGGAAAAAGCGTTTTTTTTCCCCACATTTCAGACTTTGCAGGGGTGTCTGGGTAATAAATTCTGGGGCAATTTGGGCATATCATACCTCTGCGGATTCCCACGGGTGTCCTCTTTTCGGAAATGCATGGGGTTCCCTGTTTTCCTCGGTGGCTTGGACACCCGAGGCCCATATCTGTACATTGTGCCGGTCGGCAGAATGTCTGAGTTTTCCCTCTGAAAACAGACTTGGGGTTACTTGTGTTTTAGGCTTTCCCCTTGGCGGCCAGGTAGGTGCACCCACACATGTGAGGTACCGTTTTCATCGGGACACCTGTGGGAACGCGGGACGGTAGGCCATGTGTTGTTGGGGGCGTGTTTCGATGGGTGAGTCGAGCGAAATGTGAGGAAAATGCGTATTTTTTCCCACATTTCGGACTTTGCGGGGGTGTCTGGGTAATAAATTCTGGGGCGATTTGGGCATATCATACCTCTGCGGATTCCCACGGGTGTCCTCTTTTCGGAAATGCATGGGTTTCCCTGTTTTCCTCGGTGGCTTGGACACCCGAGGCCCATATCTGTACATTGTGCCGGTCGGCAGAATGTCTGAGTTTTCCCTCTGAAAACAGACTTGGGGTTACTTGTGTTTTAGGCTTTCCCCTTGGCGGCCAGGTAGGTGCACCCACACATGTGAGGTACCGTTTTCATCGGGACACCTGTGGGAACGTGGGACGGTAGGCCATGTGTTGTGGGGGGCGTGTTTCGATGGGTGAGTCGAGCGAAATGTGAGGAAAATGCGTATTTTTTCCCACATTTCGGACTTTGCGGGGGTGTCTGGGTAATAAATTCTGGGGCGATTTGGGCATATCATACCTCTGCGGATTCCCACGGGTGTCCTCTTTCCGGAAATGCATGGGGTTCCCTGTTTTCCTTGGTGGCTTGGACACCCGAGGCCCATATCTGTATGATGTGAGAGTGTGACATTTCCGGTGTGAAAACAGACTTGGGGTTACTTGTGTTTTAGGCTTTCCCCTTGGCGGCCAGGTAGGTGCACCCACACATGTGAGGTACCGTTTTCATCGGGACACCTGTGGGAACGCGTGACGGTAGGCCATGTGTTGTTGGGGGCATGTTTCGATGGGTGCGTCGAGCGAAATGTGCGGAAAAAGCGTTTTTTTCCCCACATTTCGGACTTTGCAGGGGTGTCTGGGTAATAAATTCTGGGGCAATTTGGGCATATCATACCTCTGCGGATTCCCACGGGTGTCCTCTTTTCGGAAATGCATGGGGTTCCCTGTTTTCCTCGGTGGCTTGGACACCCGAGGCCCATATCTGTACATTGTGCCGGTCGGCAGAATGTCTGAGTTTTCCCTCTGAAAACAGACTTGGGGTTACTTGTGTTTTAGGCTTTCCCCTTGGCGGCCAGGTAGGTGCACCCAGACATGTGAGGTACCGTTTTCATCGGGACACCTGTGGGAACGCGGGACGGTAGGCCATGTGTTGTTGGAGGCGTGTTTCGATGGGTGAGTCGAGCGAAATGTGAGGAAAATGCGTATTTTTTCCCACATTTCGGACTTTGCGGGGGTGTCTGGGTAATAAATTCTGGGGCGATTTGGGCATATCATACCTCTGCGGATTCCCACGGGTGTCCTCTTTCCGGAAATGCATGGGGTTCCCTGTTTTCCTTGGTGGCTTGGACACCCGAGGCCCATATCTGTATGATGTGAGAGTGTGACATTTCCGGTGTGAAAACAGACTTGGGATTACTTGTGTTTTAGGCTTTCCCCTTGGCGGCCAGGTAGGTGCACCCACACATGTGAGGTACCGTTTTCATCGGGACACCTGTGGGAACGCGTGACGGTAGGCCATGTGTTGTTGGGGGCGTGTTTCGATGGGTGCGTCGAGCGAAATGTGCGGAAAAAGCGTTTTTTTCCCCACATTTCGGACTTTGCAGGGGTGTCTGGGTAATAAATTCTGGGGCAATTTGGGCATATCATACCTCTGCGGATTCCCACGGGTGTCCTCTTTTCGGAAATGCATGGGGTTCCCTGTTTTCCTCGGTGGCTTGGACACCCGAGGCCCATATCTGTACATTGTGCCGGTCGGCAGAATGTCTGAGTTTTCCCTCTGAAAACAGACTTGGGGTTACTTGTGTTTTAGGCTTTCCCCTTGGCGGCCAGGTAGGTGCACCCACACATGTGAGGTACCGTTTTCATCGGGACACCTGTGGGAACGCGGGACAGTAGGCCATGTGTTGTTGGGGGCGTGTTTCGATGGGTGAGTCGAGCGAAATGTGAGGAAAATGCGTATTTTTTCCCACATTTCGGACTTTGCGGGGGTGTCTGGGTAATAAATTCTGGGGCGATTTGGGCATATCATACCTCTGCGGATTCCCACGGGTGTCCTCTTTCCGGAAATGCATGGGGTTCCCTGTTTTCCTTGGTGGCTTGGACACCCGAGGCCCATATCTGTATGATGTGAGAGTGTGACATTTCCGGTGTGAAAACAGACTTGGGGTTACTTGTGTTTTAGGCTTTCCCCTTGGCGGCCAGGTAGGTGCACCCACACATGTGAGGTACCGTTTTCATCGGGACACCTGTGGGAACGCGTGACGGTAGGCCATGTGTTGTGGGGGGCGTGTTTCGATGGGTGCGTCGAGCGAAATGTGCGGAAAAAGCGTTTTTTTCCCCACATTTCGGACTTTGCAGGGGTGTCTGGGTAATAAATTCTGGGGCAATTTGGGCATATCATACCTCTGCGGATTCCCACGGGTGTCCTCTTTTCGGAAATGCATGGGGTTCCCTGTTTTCCTCGGTGGCTTGGACACCCGAGGCCCATATCTGTACCTTGTGCCGGTCGGCAGAATGTCTGAGTTTTCCCTCTGAAAACAGACTTGGGGTTACTTGTGTTTTAGGCTTTCCCCTTGGCGGCCAGGTAGGTGCACCCACACATGTGAGGTACCGTTTTCATCGGGACACCTGTGGGAACGCGGGACGGTAGGCCATGTGTTGTTGGGGGCGTGTTTCGATGGGTGAGTCGAGCGAAATGTGAGGAAAATGCGTATTTTTTCCCACATTTCGGACTTTGCGGGGGTGTCTGGGTAATAAATTCTGGGGCGATTTGGGCATATCATACCTCTGCGGATTCCCACGGGTGTCCTCTTTCCGGAAATGCATGGGGTTCCCTGTTTTCCTTGGTGGCTTGGACACCCGAGGCCCATATCTGTATGATGTGAGAGTGTGACATTTCCGGTGTGAAAACAGACTTGGGGTTACTTGTGTTTTAGGCTTTCCCCTTGGCGGCCAGGTAGGTGCACCCACACATGTGAGGTACCGTTTTCATCGGGACACCTGTGGGAACGCGTGACGGTAGGCCATGTGTTGTGGGGGGCGTGTTTCGATGGGTGCGTCGAGCGAATTGTGCGGAAAAAGCGTTTTTTTTCCCCACATTTCGGACTTTGCAGGGGTGTCTGGGTAATAAATTCTGGGGCAATTTGGGCATATCATACCTCTGCGGATTCCCACGGGTGTCCTCTTTTCGGAAATGCATGGGGTTCCCTGTTTTCCTCGGTGGCTTGGACACCCGAGGCCCATATCTGTACCTTGTGCCGGTCGGCAGAAT
Source organism: Ambystoma mexicanum (assembly GCF_040938575.1). Taxonomy (NCBI): domain Eukaryota; kingdom Metazoa; phylum Chordata; class Amphibia; order Caudata; family Ambystomatidae; genus Ambystoma; species Ambystoma mexicanum. Next base: position 991,243,807 of record NC_090926.1, on the reverse strand, counting down.
GTCTGAGTTTTCCCTCTGAAAACAGACTTGGGGTTACTTGTGTTTTAGGCTTTCCCCTTGGCGGCCAGGTAGGTGCACCCACACATGTGAGGTACCGTTTTCATCGGGACACCTGTGGGAACGCGGGACGGTAGGCCATGTGTTGTTGGGGGCGTGTTTCGATGGGTGAGTCGAGCGAAATGTGAGGAAAATGCGTATTTTTTCCCACATTTCGGACTTTGCGGGGGTGTCTGGGTAATAAATTCTGGGGCGATTTGGGCATATCATACCTCTGCGGATTCCCACGGGTGTCCTCTTTCCGGAAATGCATGGGGTTCCCTGTTTTCCTTGGTGGCTTGGACACCCGAGGCCCATATCTGTATGATGTGAGAGTGTGACATTTCCGGTGTGAAAACAGACTTGGGGTTACTTGTGTTTTAGGCTTTCCCCTTGGCGGCCAGGTAGGTGCACCCACACATGTGAGGTACCGTTTTCATCGGGACACCTGTGGGAACGCGTGACGGTAGGCCATGTGTTGTGGGGGGCGTGTTTCGATGGGTGCGTCGAGCGAAATGTGCGGAAAAAGCGTTTTTTTCCCCACATTTCGGACTTTGCAGGGGTGTCTGGGTAATAAATTCTGGGGCAATTTGGGCATATCATACCTCTGCGGATTCCCACGGGTGTCCTCTTTTCGGAAATGCATGGGGTTCCCTGTTTTCCTCGGTGGCTTGGACACCCGAGGCCCATATCTGTACCTTGTGCCGGTCGGCAGAATGTCTGAGTTTTCCCTCTGAAAACAGACTTGGGGTTACTTGTGTTTTAGGCTTTCCCCTTGGCGGCCAGGTAGGTGCACCCACACATGTGAGGTACCGTTTTCATCGGGACACCTGTGGGAACGCGGGACGGTAGGCCATGTGTTGTTGGGGGCGTGTTTCGATGGGTGAGTCGAGCGAAATGTGAGGAAAATGCGTATTTTTTCCCACATTTCGGACTTTGCGGGGGTGTCTGGGTAATAAATTCTGGGGCGATTTGGGCATATCATACCTCTGCGGATTCCCACGGGTGTCCTCTTTCCGGAAATGCATGGGGTTCCCTGTTTTCCTTGGTGGCTTGGACACCCGAGGCCCATATCTGTATGATGTGAGAGTGTGACATTTCCGGTGTGAAAACAGACTTGGGGTTACTTGTGTTTTAGGCTTTCCCCTTGGCGGCCAGGTAGGTGCACCCACACATGTGAGGTACCGTTTTCATCGGGACACCTGTGGGAACGCGGGACGGTAGGCCATGTGTTGTTGGGGGCGTGTTTCGATGGGTGCGTCGAGCGAAATGTACGGAAAAAGCGTTTTTTTCCCCACATTTCCGACTTTGCAGGGGTGTCTGGGTAATAAATTCTGGGGCAATTTGGGCATATCATACCTCTGCGGATTCCCACGGGTGTCCTCTTTTCGGAAATGCATGGGGTTCCCTGTTTTCCTCGGTGGCTTGGACACCCGAGGCCCATATCTGTATGATGGGAGAGTGTGACATTTCCGGTGTGAAAACAGACTTGGGGTTACTTGTGTTTTGGGCTTTCCCCTTGGCGGCCAGGTAGGTGCACCCACACATGTGAGGTACCGTTTTCATCGGGACACCTGTGGGAACGCGGGACGGTAGGCCATGTGTTGTGTTTGTGTGGTTTTCATAACGTTTTGACCCATTTGCTGGAGCCCTTTGTCTCACAACCCTTTCTTTTCCCAAATGTGACCTACATTTAGTCGCTGCTTTAGCCACCATACACTTTTGTAACCTGCACAAGTCACCTACCCTTGAAAAGGTCTGCCTGTGCTCTTTCAAAAAATGTATGGCTGCCATTCCTCACCACATTGGTTTTCCCAATTTACACATGCTAAGTGCGTCTGGTCAGACCGTGAGCGTAAAACTCCTGTGTACCATGGCTCAGTGTTTGGCTTGTGGTATTGCTTGTTTTGTACAAACACTACAAAAATGGTATGCTCTCCTAACTGCAAGAGTCGGGGGAATGTAGCGGAGCATTGCTTTTCTCAAAATTCATAGAAGCCATTGCCGTACCAAGCCAACCATGTCCAACACATACCTTTTTTTTCAGTCATTTTCCCGCTTTTCCCCCATTCGATGGCAGTTTCCCCTACCTAGTTGTTGCCTGACCTATACAAATCACCCCTTCCTAAACTTGGAATTTTGTCTACTTTTCAGAAATATATGCCTTTCTGTCCTCCAATTTGGCTTTCCTGCCCTTTTCTTCCATTCCGTCCATGCATGTCCAATTGGCAAAAATGGCAAAAATCGCCTACCTCTCACAAAACGGTTGATATCCCCATCAAAATATTTTTTTTCCATTTCCACTCAACCTGTTCCTGAAAGCCAACACATTGGGGAACTCAGCACAGCAAACCATTTGTTCCTAGCTCTTACAAGGAAAAAACCACTGGCTTCTTTGTGCATCATTTTATTGGCATTTTTTGAAAAAACCCAAAATTTTCGCACATTTTCCTTATTTTCTCTCACCCCCCTACAGCAACCTGGGATTCCTGGGTGACGTTACGACCGCCTACATGTGGGAAGAAAAGGAGCCAAATTTGGCCGAGATATCTCATGTAACAAAAAAGTTACAAGCCATTGAATGGCCACATACCAAAATCACCAAAAAAGGCTCTGGCACTGGGGAGAAATACCCATGGCACTTAAAGGGTTAATCACTTAGGCCGCTGGCACTTTTTGTCAGCTTTCAAGATAGTTTGCAACTATTATGTTGGGAAACATGACTGAAGGACGCCCTGATCATTAACAGACAGTTTTTCAATGTTTGTACTATCTCAGACACAGGTCTGAGAGAGCGATGATGGGACATATGGATAACTATACAATTCCCTTGGTTTAAAGGCACTAAGCCTGATATGAAAAAGTGGTCTAGTTTGACCCTCATTAAAAAGATAGAGGTTAGTTAATTTTGTTTTGTTTTGGTCTATGTGATGCAGGTTGTAGATTGTAATTCCACGCACTAGAAATAGGGGTTTTTCTCTTTTCCATGTCTCTGCAGATAAAACATGTTTAATTATCTGATGCATTTCTGGTTGGAGGATGAAGTGATTCCCTCTAACTGAATATACAGGAAACAAGGGTAAATTGGTCTTCTTAAATATATGGAACTCTAGTTTTTGTAGAACAGAGTTGTCTGATCAGGTTTTAATTTGTTTTAACTGTAGCTTTTCTTTTTACAGAATACATTGTATGCACTTATCCTGCAATGGTGTTAAAAGAATTGAAAGAAACATGAAATAAATCTATGGACAACATCAAACCATGCCTTTAAATGCATATTTAGAAGGGATTGTGTCCTCCGACGTATTCCTTATCTTTGATAATACGTTTCCAGCTTGCTGGCCTCGGAAATATTTTCTGTAGAGGGCGCTGCGCGACGACTTTCGCCGAGTCGATGTCCCTCGACGGCCACCGTATCGGCACCGACGTCATCATGCCCATAAATAGCCACGCGCTGCGTCCGTTGCTCAGTTCTGTTTTCCGTGCTTTGTGGGGCCTCGGAACGTCGTTGCTCAGTTCAGTCAGGATAAATAACTATATCTACTCGAAATATACCTTATCGTTTTCGATGGCTTCTTCATCGGAACCGACGACGCCGCGATCCGGCTTCAAGAAATGTCGAGACTGCGGTAAAAAAATGTCGACAACGGATCCACACAGGATCTGCTTGGGATCCGAGCACCATGCTCGGAGTGTGAGGACTGCATGTCCATGACGGCGAAAGCCTTGAAGGAGTGCAAGGGGAAGCTCGAGAGAGGTAAGTCAGTCAAAACCTCCTCGAAAGTTTCGTCGGCTGAATCGAGGCATTCGTCTCCTTGCCGCCGAAAACATTCCCATTCTAGATCTCGAAGTAGTTCCCACCATTCATCGAGATCAAGACACTCAAAAAAGAGACGTCGAAGGTCCCCTTCCTCGTCGTCTTCTGTGTCCCCAGAAAGGGTCTCCTGTCCCACTAAACACAGTTCTCAAGCTGAGTGGCAGGAATTCAGAAAGAAAATGTTAAGCGTCTTCGAGAATGCGGCCTCGACCCCCTCGAAGACAGCTGAGGGTGATACCCCTGGTGAAAAACCCAAAAAATCAAAACACTGCGAGTCGCAGCACCCGGCGAAACATTCCACCCGAGAGCGCCATGAGCCATCGGGTAAGAAGGCACCATCTTCGACGCCGTCGAAGATTCCTTCGACGCACCCATCGGCGCCATCGACGCCGATGAAAGACAGGACCAAGGCCACTCCACAGCCAACGGTGATTCCATGGGCCTCCGGCACGACACCGAGACCGTCGTCGATGCCCTCAAGTAGGATCCCGATCCTCTAGAATTCTTCGAGGCCCCTTCCAGTTTTTTCGACGCCGTTCTCGGCGCCTTCGAAGCCTGTTACATCGGCGTCAACGACATCAACGTTTTAACGACGAGTTTGGCTCCTTCTGCCTTAGAGATGGGTTTTACACCATTTCAGAGGTCAGAGTACCCTGGACTATCTTCAATTTATGAAGAGGGGGAAGATTCTGACCAGGAAACATTCGGGTTACAGAGGACCACACTGCCTATTTCAGAGGATTTCACCTCTGAGGAAAGAAGGCTGAAGGACCTACAGGAATCACTACATGAGGCAAGTGGGCTGGACACTTCCCCAGAAGTGGAATTTGTTAAGCCAGACCCAGGGGAACATGCCGAAACACCCTATAGAACCCGGATGGCAAGAATTATTGAATTTATGGGTTGGTCTGCGCCGTCACCTGTTTTTGAACAGGATGACCTGACAGATATATTAGACAAAGGCCCACAGGAGGACCCGGTGGTCCCCTTCCATGCAGCCTTACAAAGGAAAATTGCATCTAATTGGGAAACTCCTGAAGTTATCCCTGCTGGCAATAAAAGATTGTCAGCCAAGTATAGGGTAGCGGCTGCTGACCCTGAATACTTATCAAAACACCCGACCTCAGAGAGCCTGGTGGTTCAAGCGGCAACTTCATCTAGCAGTAGGACCGCTTACCCTACTGTCCCACAGGATAGAGATGACAAGAGGTATGACTCTAGGGGGAAGAAAGTCTTCTCTGCCTGTAGTATGGCGTTGAAGTCCATCAACGCCACCTGTACGCTCGCCAGGTTCAGTCACACACTATGGGAGTGTGCTTCATCAGCGGCTAACTGCATACCAGAAGGAGAGGAAAAGGAAGCCTTCCTTAACATTATTAAAGATGGCAAAGATGCCATGTGCGAATCACTTCAAACTGGCATCGATTCCGCTGACAGTATCAGCAGGGCCATGGCGGCAAGTACAACAATCCGCAGGCATGTGTGGTTGCGAAAGTCTGGCTTTGCTCCAGATGTACAGGCCAGACTTTTGAATATGCCCTTTGACGGCTCTTCACTATTCAGGAAAAAGGCTGATGACAGTCTGGAAAAGTTACAGACTTCTAAAGCAACAGCAAAATCTTTAGGAGCTGCTATCCGCCAAACTCCTTTTCGCCCCACAGGAACCTCTGGGAGAGGAAAGGCCTTTCGCTATTATTCCGCATTCAGGAAAGGCAGAGGACAGCCGGCTCAAAGAGGCCAAAGGAGATCCACCCAAGGTGGACAGGTCAAAAGTACTAAGACTGCAGCAGCAGCAGGTGCCTCTTTACCCTCGGCATCTGCATCACCCGCCCCCAAACCACTCTGAGGCCTTCCCACACAATTCACCTGTAGGGGGCAGGTTAACTCACCATCTGATGGAATGGCAGGCTATAACGTCAGATGCTTGGGCATTGGAGACAGTTGCCCAAGGTTACTGCCTATCCTTTCTACACATTCCTCAGAGTCATCCACTGGGGAACAGCTCTCTAAAAGTTCCAGATCCGCTCCTCTTGCAGGAAATTATAGACCTGCTAGAGAAAGGTGCCATAGAGCCGGTACCTGTAGCGGACAAGAACAAGGGCTGGTACTCCCCCTACTTTCTCATACCAAAGAAGGACGGAGGACTGAGACCCATCCTGGACTTACGAGAACTGAACAAGTTCCTCAGGAAGGACAAGTTCAAGATGGTAACTCTCTCTCAGATCCTTCAGGCCCTCCAGCTCCAGGACTGGCTGGTATCTCTGGACCTTCAGGATGCTTATTTCCATGTGCCAATCCATCTCAAACACAGGAAGTACCTGAGGTTCACAATTGGCGACTCTCATTATCAATTTGGAGTTCTGCCATTTGGGCTGAACTCCGCCCCGAGGTTCTTCACCAAGCTGATGTCGGTAGTGGCGGCGAGTCTAAGGAGGGAAGGGATCCACGTCTACCCCTACCTGGACGATTGGCTGATCAGGGCTGTATCTTCCGAACAGGCCCAGGCCCAGCTAGATTATGTCTGCCACTTCCTTCACAGACTGGGCTTCTCCCTCAATTTAAAGAAGTCACACATGATACCATCACAGAGACTCCAGTTCATTGGAGCGGTCCTGGACACTTCCCTGGGAAAAGCCTCGCCACCATAGGTGAGGGGTCAAGATATTCTACAGATGGTCACAAAGTTTCAAAATGCCCAACGTCTCCCAGCCTTCGACTTTTTGAGGTTGCTAGGCCTCATGGCATTCTGCATCTTCCTTGTGCCAGAGGCTTGCCTGAGAATGAGATCTCTTCAGTGGGCACTGAGAAGTCAGTGGTCGCAATTCTCAGGGAGAATGACAGATCTCCTCCGGATTCCGGACAAGGTAGCCCGCGACCTTCAATGGTGGGCCTATCCAGAGAACATCTTGAAAGGAGAACTGTTTTGGCAACCATGGCCGGAGATAACAGTAGTCACAGACGCCTTACTCACGGGGTGGGGAGCCCATGCCAACGACTTGACCATCAGCGGTCGTTGGTCTCCATCGGAGTCCAGACTACACATCAACCTATTAGAGCCGAGAGCGATCAGACTAGCGCTGAAAGCTTTCCTGCCATCAGTACAGGGGAGAAATGTCCTGATAATGACGGACAACACGGTGGCCATGCACTACCTCAACAAAAGAGGAGGCATAGGATCACTACCACTGTGCAGAGAGGCGATGCAGCTCTGGTTTTGGGCAATCCAAGAAGGAATCTCTATCGGTAGTCCACTTAGCCGGAGAGAAGAACTTGACAGCGGACGCTCTGAGCAGGCAGAGCAGTCTCCCACGAGTGGGAGCTAGCTCAGGAAGTCCTTCAAGAGATCTTCACCCTTTGGGGAACCCCTCAGGTGGATCTGTTCACCACAAGCACCAACAGGAAGTGCGATCTGTTCTGTTCAAGGGAATTTCCCCCAAGAGGAGCTCTAGGAGATGCGTTCGTAGTGGACTGGGAGTTTCCGCTCCTTTACGCGTTCCCACCAGTCCCTGTTATTCCTCAAATGATCAGGAGGTTGAGAAGATTCCGGAAAACCATGATCCTAATTGCCCCGGATTGGGCCAGGAGAACCGGATTGGGCCTTCTAGATTTGTCCATCTGTCCTCCAATCCGTCTTCCACTCAGAGAATCTTCTCTCGCAGAAGGGAGGTCAGGTTCTCCATCCAGACACCAGAACCCTCAACCTTCACGCTTGGCTTCTGAAAGGGTGAGGTACAAGGATTGGGATCTCCCTGATGACGGCATGGAGGTGTTGCTTTCGGCCAGAAGACCGGCAAAAAAGTCTTTATACCGCTGCCGTTGGAACAAATTTTGCAGCTGGTGTAGGGAAGAGAATATCGACCCTTTTTCATGTGGTACACCAACGGCGTTATCCTTTCTACTGTACTTGGCAAACTCAGGCCTTCAAGTTGGCACTGTAAAAGGCTTTCTCGCAGCGCTTTCTATCTTCAAGCGCACTGCGGAGGAACCATCGTATTTCAAACTTCCTCTAGTGGTACAATTTCTCAAGGGACTAACTAATGTTTACCCTCCAAAACCATTTCAGGTTCCCTTATGGGACTTAAATTTAGTCTTAAACTTCCTAATGGGCACTCCATTCGAACCACTTCTCTTGCGCACTGAGATTTCTCACGCTTAAAACTTGACCGTGACCTCCCCTTTGTGGGCACTGATCATTTTTACTTACAACACGATAACCAAAGTTAAGTGCAACTTCCACACAGTAACATCTGTGCTTTTGTTTACCAGGCAGCCCAGCTGAAAGGTGCCCTCACTGTCCGGTTTCAAACCCAACTGAACACACACACATTCAGTGTATTGCACAGATTCCAGAAAAAAGTATGTGCTGCAAGGATAACTTCTCCTGTGGCAACATGGGGAAGAAGCAAAAGGCTGGGGAGTCCTTTGGTAGCACTTCTTCCTATGACTTGAATCCGAAAGATTGACAATCCAGCAGCTGCAAAACAGTCCTATGAATCCCTAGTGGTTGTCCAACACAAAGGATCCCTGGATTCTGTTTGTTGTGGTGAGCGGTTATCGACTTCCCTCTCCGTCCTGTCCCTCTGTCTATGGCAGAGGGCTTTATAAACCCTCCGTGAAAAGAAAAACTCCATCCGCAAAGCATTGAGGGGGTCCCTTCATTACAGCCCTCCCATGCATTCAAATTCTTTGCAGTGGAGAAGAAAGACTGCAATTCCATGGCCTTTCCTCTTCAACGTTTCCCCTCCCCTACGAAGGGTTCAAGATCACCTTGGCACAGATTTGTCCCTCTATACAGCAGTCGGATTAGATCTGTATAGCAGATGTCAATGATGTTCAGGTGCACATTTGGCCTACTCACCAACAGTTGCTTTGCTCTCAGTGGGGCACAGGCCATTCCAGTACAGAGTTGGTTTAAGTTACTTACCTGTATAACTTGTTCTCCAGCATTCGTCTGGCATGGATTTATACGCTCATGAATATTCCCCGTTGTCAGGCTGAGAAACCTTGGTAAAATAAAAATCTGTTTCACTCCCACTTTAAAACTGTATTTCTCCCCTAAACTAATCACTGGCGTCTGGGTCATACTGCCCACATCCAATGACAGCCCTCTCCCTAAGCTCCACCCCAGGTGGCCATCTTCAGATTTGGTAAGCACGTAAAGTGGCAGCATGAACCAAGAAGAGCCACAGAGGGTAAGGAGGGAGGGTTAGAACGTGAATCCATGCCAGACCCATGCTGGAGAACAATAGTTACAGGTAAGTAACTTAATACCTTCTCCAGCATGGGCTCTGGCATGGATTCTCATGCAAATGAATAACTACACAGCAGTATATATATTAACACAACCACGGGAGGTGGCAAGGCTCAACAGAAGCAATAAACACTCACCTCTGGAACAGACTCACCTCAGACAAACAGGTTGCATAGCACCGCTTGGTCAACTCAGGACTCCTCCCTGGAACCCCTGTTGACACAGTAGAACCTCATGAAGGTGTGCATTGGCCTCCACGTAGCAGCTCTGCAAATGTCGTGCAGGGGCACACCAGAGAGAAATGCTGTTGTTGCCGCAATGGCTCTGGTGGAGTGAGCTCTCGGTCGGCCTGGCAGTGGCCAGCAAGCCAGTCGATGACAGCACATGATGCAGCCGGAGAGCCACTTGGAGATGGAAGCCTTCAACAAGGCCTTTCCTCGATTTACAGGTCCAAACAACTGAGAAGTCTTCCGAAAATTCTTCAGAAGAACTACTTCAAGGCACAAGCAACATCCAGCTAATGCAAAGCCCTTTCCGCTGGCGACAACAGATTTGGGAAGAAGACAGGTAACACCAAAGGTTAGTTGAGGTGGAATTCCGACGGTACCACCCTTGAAGTGTAGAAAGACAGGTACAGCTGCCTGCAAGAGAAGGCCTGGATTTCCCTAACCCATCTGGCCGAGGCGATAGCCACGAGGGAGGCTGTCTTCCACGAGAGAAACTCGAGTGGGACTTGATGCATAAGTTCAAAAGGAGCTCCCATGAGCTTAGTTAGCACTACATTGAGCTCCCAAGCCGGGGCAGGAGCCTTCACCAGCGATAAACTCCTGAAGAGTCCCTTGAGGAAGTCCTTGACGAGTCTGTGCAACCACAGTAAAGGTCTACCTGGAGACCTGTTGTACCTGGATATGGCTGCGAGATGAAGCTTGATAGAGGAGTGGGCCAATCCCGCCTTGGCCAAGGAAAGCAAATAGGGAGGAGTTGAGGGGCCATGACCCGCAGAGAGGTAATCCTCAGAGTCCGGCACCACGCGGAGAATCACTCATTTATGGCCGTAGCATTTTAACGTGGACGAGGCTCTGGCCAGGATCTCCTTAAATTCTGCGGGTAAAGCATAACCCCCCCAAACTCTACGGCTGCAGGTGCCATGTCCTCAGGTTTAGTGACCCTAGGTCGCAGTGCAGAATGCCCCCCTTCCCTCTGGTGAGAAGGTCTGGGAACAGCGGTAGTCTGATGGATGGGGCCACTGCCAGACGCAACAGGTCCGGATACCAGATCTGCCTAGGCCACGTTGGAGCGTGGAGTATTATCTTGCAGTGGTATTGTCAGAGTGTGTTGATCAAACGTAGCATGAGTGGAAATGGAGGAAAAGCGTACAGGAACCCTCCCTCCCACGGGAACAAGAACGTGTCCCCCATGCTCCTCGGTTGAGGGAACCTGCTGGCAAACTTCTGGCACTTGGCGTTCACCACCGTCACAAAGAGATCGATGTAGGGTTTGCCCCTTCTGTCGAACAGAAGGTCCATCTGGTCCTGGCAAAGCTCCCACTCGTGGCAGGAACGCAACTCCTACCTGAGCAAGTCTTCGATGGTGTTCTCGACGCCCTCCAAGCGAAAAGGGATGAGGAACATGCCCTGCTGAATGGCCAAGAGCCACATATCCTGGGCTTTCTTGGAAAGCGCCAGTGAGTGGGTCCCCCCGTTGCTTTCAGATGTAAAACGTGGTGGTGGTGTCTGAAGATCCCCACTACCTTTCCTTTCAGCGATGGCAGAAAAGACTTGAGGACCCAGAATACGGCACGAAGTTCCAGGACGTTGATGTGGAGGCTCTTCTCCTTTTGCCAGTAGCCTCTGGTGTGCAACTGACCGGTGTGGGCTCTCCATCCTTCTAGAGAGGAGTCCATGTTGACCGTCTCTTGGTAAGGCGGAACTTGAAACGGAGTCCCTTAGACGAGATGCAATGTTGCACCCCACCACTGTATCGCTGACAGAACTCCTCATTTAGGGATATCTTGTCTGCAAAGGTCCCCGATACTTGCATCCACCTCGCATCTAGGAACTCCTGGAGAGGTCTCCTGTGAAGTCTGTAGAAGTGAACAAGGCCAGTGCAGGAGGATATCATGCCCAGTAGCGACTTGATGGATTGCATCGTCGCCGTCTGTGCCGATGACAAGTGTTGCCCTTTGCCTTGTATGGCTTTCACCCTTTCTTTCGAGGGAGACGCAAAACACGTCACTGTGTTGAGTTGGGCACCTTGGAACAGCGCGTCTTGAGATGGCATCAATCAGGACTTTGGATAGTTTATGGAGAACCCCAACTCAGTTAGCAGACGTACGGTTCTCAATGTGGGCTCGCTTGCCAGAACGTATGAGTGGGAACGCACCAGCCAGTCATCCAGGTAAGGGTATATGTGGATGCCATGTAAATTAAGATACGCCGCCACTGGGGCCAGGCACTTCGTAAAGACCCTCAGGGCCAACTTCAGGCCCCAGGGCAGAGCCTGGTAGTGCTGACCCTGAACCACAAATCGTAGGAACTTGAGTCGTTTCTTGTGAATGGGGAAGTGGAAGTAGGTGTCCTCCAGATCCAACGACGTCAGAAAATCCCCTTCCATTCAGAACTTTTGGGACTTTGTACTTGAGACGACGCAGATCCAGGATCGACCTCCAACCCCCTCTCAGTTTTCTTTCAAACCAAAAAGTATCTGGAATATACTCCAGAGCACCGGAGATGCTGGGGCACGTCCTGCAGAAATTGTGGTCTGTGTTTTTCTTGTCGTGGTATCGGCAGAATAAAAGTACACCTATGTCGGAACTCCAAGGTGTGCCCCTGTCTGAGAGCATCCAGCACCCATCTGTCCATGGGGATCTTTTTCCATGTGCTGACAAACTGCATCAGCCGGCCTCCCACTGGGGTGCATACGTGGGGGCCTGAAGCCACGGCCGGTTCAGGCTTGCTTGGGGGTCAGAGCACTGCCCTGCTAGTGGCGCTAGCGCTATCATCCGCTGCCTTGAGAGCGACGCCTGTATGCTCTTTGCGTGGAGGAGCGTGAAGGTTTCCAGTACAGGGTATTATAACCCTTGGAAGATCTGCTGGGTTTTCCTCTGGATGAGCGAAAGTACGACAGACGTCGTTACTGCAAGTTTCTTGTCCTCAGGCAGGAAGTCTAGAATAGGACCCAGGTTATACAATAGTTCCCGGTCATATTGGGACAAAACAGCTAGGGCATTATCTGCCTTGATGGTAGAGGCTGCCGGAGGTACCATTGGTGACGATGATGGATTCGGCGAGCGCTTGCTGGCTGTGGCCAAGACCACCGAGTCCTTAAGCACCTGGGTGCTGAATCCAGTACCCTGTACCTTTTCTCCAATCTATCACGCTTGGGGGGGCTTTACTCAGGTTGCTCATTAGCGGCAGGCCTTCCTTCCAGATGTCACCCAGGAATGGGATGGACATGATGGTCTTTCTTCTCGACTCATGCCGCTGGTACAGTAACCCTTCTTTCTTAGTCACCTCGGAAACCAACTGAAACAGCTTAGAGGCCCTTGACATCATGGAATGAAAAGATCATACTTCGTCCGGTGGAGAGGCCCATGGGCCTCGTCCGTGTGTGGTGTTTCTCTATCAGCCATGATAAAGTCGTCATCCTCATCGGTGCCCACAGCCGTGTCTGTGTACGGAGCTGAGTTTTCGGGATGGGGTGGGTCGAGCCACGACGAGGTGGAGTCGTCGGATGACGCTAAGGACTAGTGCCCCCTTTAGACTCTCTTCCGCGGGGGCGGGCTCAGCCTGGAGGCTCTTGAGGGTCCCATCAGGCATAGGTTCCGGTGCCGTGGACATCCTTTGCTGGATTTCTGTGACCAGTGTGTGCAGAGTCGTTAGAATATCCAGCTACATGTCCCTCGGTCTAGGGGTGAAAGGAGCCAGAGGCGTATGGTCTGGGCTGATGCGCATTTTCTTGCGAGCAGAGGACCTTGGTCCACCGCCCCCAAATTCTCACCCTTTGTGATCTATGTTTTAATCGTTGTTCAGATTGTCTCCCTCATCAGAACTTGAGTAAATCTGCTCTGGTCTATTTGGAGCATCCTGGGGGTCCACGTACTAGAGAGGTTCAACCGGAGGGGGACCATCTCGATTTCCCTCTCAGGAAGGTGCTGGCCGATGCGGGCGCTGGGTCTTTCCCTGACCCCGGAGTGGCTGCTGCCTTCATCGCCGCCTCTCGCCTTGGGGTTGAGGACACCCGTGGACACAGATCCACGCTCCTTCAGTGCTGATGTGGTGGATGTTGTTGACGATGTGCTTGTTGAGGGCCTTGTTGACGGCGCCGTTGTTAACTCAGTTGACCCCAGCACCCAGACTCTCACAATATACTTGGTCTATAGACCTCCAGGCCCCATTGGGACCTTTGAAGATGACATATCAAACATCTCGAATAATCTAAAAAATTCCTCTCAAGTCCTACTACTTGGCAACCTGAACTTGGGTTATAACGACCCCAAAGACACACATACATCTAATGTGGCTAATATCCTAGCGGAACAAGGATTTACCCAAAGAGTGCTCACCCCCTCACACAACAAAGGCAGAACCCTGGACTGGGTAGCAGACTACAACTGCAACGCCACAATAGCCTCCATATCCCCCCAGATTTGGACAGATCACCACCTCATAACCTTTACCCCAACTACCGCCAAACCCACGCTGGCACCCACGCCTCTAGCTCCTTCCATTCCTACCCGCAACAACAAAAAACATCACCTGTGACAAACTGCTACCCCTCATCCTCCCTACACTCAACGATATCCCGTAAAACCTGGACTCCGAAGCTATGGTTAAGGAATTTAACCACATCTCTAGACTCTATTGTACCACTCAAACTTAGACAAAGCAAACCCAAAGCCCATCTCAATTCATGGTACACCCCACACCTAAAATCATTACGCAAAAAAAAGGCATTGTGAGACTTCCTGGTGAGCACAACCTTCTGACGAAAACAAAGCCAACCTCAGCTCCATCACAGCCCTATACAAAAAAGAAATCATCCTAGCTAAACGCGAAACTTACAACGCTAGAATTGCCCAAGCCAACTCTAGCACAAAAGAACTCCGTCCTCCTCAAAGAGCTAGAAGCACCCATCCCTGTGCCAGACAACTGCATCAAAGACCAACTCCGGTGCTCCAACATACAGCAAGCTCTAGCCAACAAAGTCACAATCCTTCAAACAAAAATTGCCAAGAACAAAAGCCACACTCTCCGGCAACAAACCCATTAGCATCAACCAAGAGCAACCAAGTAACTCTACCAATCACCCCTGATTTAAGTTCTGCAAAGTCACCATAAAAGAAACAGAAAATACTATACTCTCTCTCAAACCCACCAACTGTCAAGGCGACCTATGCCCCACTTAACTTCTAAAGGATGCAGCCAGAGATCTGGTCCCCTTTATCACAAAACTTATCAACTTGTCCACCAATACCATCCCTTCCAACCTCAAAGAATCATGGGTGCTTCCTCTACTGAAAAAGCAGTCCCTAGACCCTTTAATACCCACCAATTACTGCCCGATTACTACAGTGCCTTTTCTCTTGAAGATCCTAGATAAAATGGCATACTCCCAGATTCAAAAATACTTGGAAACCAACTCTCTACTAGGAACTAGGCAATAAGGCTTTCGGCCTCAACATGGGACAGACAGCCCTCATAGACCTCAAGTCGCAGATAGATGAACTCCGGGATGAAAGGAAATCAGCCCTCCTTCTATTCCTGGATTTATCAGCTGCCTTCGACCTGGTCGACCACAGGGTCCTATGCAGCCACCTGGACTCGGCAGCTCACTTCTCTAAAGAAGCCATAGCATCGATACAATCGTTCCTAACCAACAGGACTATGAGAGACTTCTCTCCTATGGCATCCGCCAACCCCATCCCCATAACTTGCGGAGTGCCCCAGGGATCTTGCGTCTCACCCACCTTCTACAATATCTTTACCAAGCCCCTTTTCGATAATCAGGACCTTCTGGGTGTCACCTACACTAACTACGCAGATGACACAGATTCTCCCACCGCTTACCAGTGATTACGAAAAGGATTTGGCCTTGGTGAACAGGATATATCTCATCTTGATATGATATGATAAGGCATTTGTAACGCGCCTATTCACAAGTGTTTCAAGGCATGGATGGCCACCCACAGTCTATGCCTGAATGACCACAAAACAGAGATCATCATCCTGGGCACTCCCTCGTCCCTCAAAAAACTCAGCCCTGAATACTCAGCATTCAACATAGACAATAATATTATTACTGTCGCCAAGGAGGTTAAAACTCTGGGTTTCTATTTGGACTCCACTCTCTCCTTCAACAAGCAGGTCAATGCCTTGGCCTCGGCCACGGCATATACATGCAAGTTGATTAGAGCAGGCAAGGCCCTCCTGTCACAGGACAGTTGCATCACCCTAGCCAGAGCCCTCATTTCATCCAGGTTGGACTACTGCAACGCTCTATACATAGGAGCCAATAAACAAACCATCAAAAAAAATCCAACTCCTACATAATAATGCGCTGAGAACAGCCCTAGGAATCCCCAAGAGAGAACATATCTCTAATACCAGAAGAGCCAACAACTGGCTCTCCACTCATGATAAAATAAAACTAAAAACTGCCTCCCTCACCCACAAATACTTGAACAATGCAGCAGCCCGTTACCTAGCCGACAGATTCACTTTGAAGCCTGCCACAAGAATCACCAGACTCGCCAACACCAACTACCTCTGGGTCCCCAGATACAAACTTGCCAAAATCGGAGGCAGCAGCTTCCAGGTCAAGGCAGCCCCCCTATGGAACTCGCTACCATCCCCTCTACGAATCGATCAAACCTATCACAAGTTCCGCCAGAGCATCACTAGTTGGCTCAAAGATGCCGACATCTAGGCATATATCTTGCTGACTTTGCCCAGCACCACCCTCTACACTGCATGCACCAACCGCACCAACTACTTTGTGAAACTATGCATGCCTTCAATGTACCTGCCTCTATATATCGCAACCTCATTGTGCCTACATGTAACCAATCGGCACCTGCACATGAATGTATTTTACATGTTGTAACCAAGCTTTGAGTAGCCTTATGCCTTGCGCCTGAATACCCTCGGGTCTGGAGCGCATTACAAATAATAAACTTAACTAAAACTTGACAAGCTGCAAGGTCTTAGATAGCTTTGAGGAGCCCTCTCCGGACCTCTCTCTCATCAGTTTATCCACTGAGACAGAGTTTGGATGGGGTTAGGGACTTTCTCCTGGAAGAGGCCCCTTTCATCGGCAGGCTCACTGTGGAGGCTGATGGTGATGGCAATCGCCTTCTGCCCGACTCGGGACCCACATCAGCAGTGAACCCAGCAGAGCCGGCGTCGCAGAGCTTGGCCTCATCTTCTATCCCCGCGAGCGGGGTGTTTTCACAGGATCTCGACCTCCTCCCGGAGGGATTTCGCTCCTCGGACCGGCAAGTCCTAGATTAGACCTGACCCTGCCCATAGGTTGAGTCAGTGGCTTTGCTCGACTTCAGCGATGCCGACAATCTGCTGTAGCAGCCTTTTTTGGTTTTCGTCGAGAAGCCACTGCGCACCTCGCATCCATCCTCATTGTGGTCCGGATGCAGGCAATATAAGCTTTTATGATACCGATCTTCCACAAATACATTCCTAAATCCATACTTTGCACAGAGTTTGAAAAGGCTTCTGGTTCCCTTCTTCTCTTCCGTCACAGCTGAAAGGCGTGAAGTAGGCCCAAGGCTGGGCCTTCTCGAAACTTGGATGACGATCCAACAATGGATCCCCGCTGTTGGCCTCTGTCCTTCATCGAAGACGATCAAGCAAAAATCGGTCAAAATTCTACAACATTTTATGGAAACAATTCTAAGTAGCACAAAAATAGCTCGGTGAGCAACTCGAGGACTCCCAAAACTCAAGCATGCTGTAAAAATCTCAAGATAGCGACCAGGGGTGGAGCATGGGAAGAGGACCGTCATTGGATGGGGGCACTAAGATCCAGAGGACAGTGATTGGTTTAGAAGAGGAAATACAGTTTTAAAGTGAAACTGTTGTTTCTTTTACCAAGGATTCCCAGCCTGACGACAGGGAATATTCATGTGCATGTGAATCCATGCCAGACCCCATACTGGAGAATGATTAGACAGCAGTACATATAAACAACCACGGGAGGTGGCAAGCCTCAACAGAAGCAACAAAACACTCAAACCTGGAACAGACTCGCCATAAGTGCATAGGCTGCAGAGCAGCGCTTGGCCGACCAGGACTCCTCTCTGTAATCCCTATTGACACAGTAGAACCTTGTGAAGGTGTGCGGGGACCTCCACATGTGGAGCAGGGGCACACCAGAGAGAAACACTGTGGTTGGTGGGATGGCTTTGGTGGAGTGGGCTCTCGGCTGGCCCAGAAGTCCCTAACCCCATCCAAACTCTGTCTCAGTGGATAAACTGATGAGGGAGAGGTCCGGAGAGGGCTCCTCAAAGCTATCTAAGACCTTGCAGCTTGTCAGGTTTTAGTTAAGTTTATTATTTGTAATGCGCTCCAGACCCGAGGGTATTCAGGCGCTGTTAGCCAGCCGATGACAGTGCAAGATGCAGTTGGAGAGCCACCTGGAGATAGAAGCCTTTGACCTGGAGATAGAAGCCTTTGACAAGGCCTTCCATGATTCACAGGTCCAAAACAAACTGAGAAGTCTTCTGAAAACTCTTTGTGCATGCCATGTAAACTTCATGGCACAAGCAACGTCCAGCGAATGAAACGCCCTCTATGCTGGCAACGACGGATTCAGGAAGAAGACGGGCAACACCAAATGATTGTTGAGGCTGAACTCAGGCAGCATTTTCTGCATAAAGGTAGGATGCGTACGCAGTACCACGCTTGTAGCGTTGAAGAATAAGGACAACTGTTTGCAGGACAGGGCCTGGATCGCCCCGACCTGCCTGGCCAAAGTGATTGCCACAAGGAAAGCAGTCTTGCACGAGAGGAACTTCAGAGGGACCGGATGCATCGTTTCAAAAGGGGCAACCCATCAGCTTAGTCAATACCACATTGAGTTTCCAAGCTGGGGCCGGGGGCTTTCACTGGTCCTGAAGAGGCCACTGATTAACTCCTTGACGAGTCTGTGCGACCACAGGGAAGGCCTACCCGGTGCCCTGGTGTAACAGGAAATGGCGACCAAGAGGCATGAGCCAGTCCAGCCTTGGCCAAAGAAAGCAGGGATGGCAGGAGCTGTGGGCCTGTGACACGCAGATGAGTGACCTTCTGAGCCCGGCACAACACAGAGAATAGCCTCCACTTATGGATGTAGCACTTTAATTTTGGCCAGGAAGAACTTACATTCCGCAGGCAAAGAATAATGTCCAAATTCTAAGGCTGCAGGAGCCAGGCCCTTAGGTTCAGCAACGCTGGGTTGTGATGTAGAATCGCTCCTCCTTCTCTGGTGAGAAGATCAGAAATAGTGGCAGCCTGCTGAATGGAGCCATCGACAGATGTGGCAGGTCCAGGCACCAGATCTGTCACGGTCACGCCGGAGCAACGAGTATCATCCTGCAGTGAAACCGTCTGAGTGTGTTGATCACTCGCAGCAGGAGTGGGAATGGAGGAAAGGTGTATAGGAAGAATCCTTCCCATGGGAACGAGAAGCCATCCCCAATGCTTTTCATCTGCAGGAACCTGCTGGCAAACCTCTGACACTTGGGAGTTCGTCGCCATCGCGAACAGGTCGATCTGGGTCTCACCCCATTCGCAGAATAGAAGATCCACTTGGTCCTGGCAAAGCTCCCACTCAGGGCAAGAAAGTAGCTCCCTGATGAGTGAGTCTGCAATGGTATTCTTGGTGCCCGCTAGGTGAAAAGGGATGAGAAACGTGCCCTGATGAATGGCGACAGCTCCTGGACTTTCTTGGAGAGAGCCGGAGAGTGCGTCCCGTCCTGCTTCTAGGTGTAGACCATGGTGGTGGTGTTGTCCGTGAAGATCCTCACCACCTTGCCTTTCAGCAAAGTAGGAAGGACTTGAGGGCCCAGAAGACCGCTCAGAGCTCCAGGACAATGATGTGAAGGGTCTTTTCTTCTAGCAGCCAGAGCCCTCTGGAGTGCAACTGTCCGGTATGGGCTTTCCAACATTTCTGAGAAGCATCTGTGGTGATCTTCTCCTGGTCATCACAGAGGGACTTGGAACGTAGCTCCTTGCATGAGTTGAGGGTGCACGCCCCACCACTTTATCACCCGTCGGAACTCCTCGTTGAGGGTGATCTTGTCCATTCAGGACCCTGAGACTTGCAGTTACCTAGCATCCAGAAACTCCTGGAGAGGCCTCATATGTAGTCTGCAAAGGCGAACGAGGTTGAAGCAGGACGACATCATGCCCAGCAGTGACTTGACAGCTCGCACCATAGCCGACCACGCCGATGACCGGTACTGTACCTCTTTCGAGGGTGACGCCAGACAAGTTACTGTGTCGAGTCGGGCACCCATAAACGGAGCGTTCTGCGATGGCTCCAAGCATGACTTCGAATCACTTATGGAAAATTCCAAATCTGTCAGCAGATGTAGGGTTCTCGCTGCATGTTTGCTTACCAACGCATGGGAGCGGGCTTGGACGAGCCAATTGTCCAGATAAGGGTAGAAGTGGCTGCCCTCGAAACCAAAGTGTGCCGCCACTGGAGACAAGCACTTTGTAAAGGGAGCGCCTTGAACTGATGTTGTCCCCGGACCACAAACCGCAGTTATTTGCTGTGTTTTCGGTGGATGGGGATGTGGAAGTAGGCCTCCGCCAGATCCAGCGATGCCAGGAAGTCACCTTGCTACAGCTGGCCGAGCTCATGCTGCAACGTGACCATCCTGATATTCTAGGATTTCAAATACTTGTTGAGGCATCTCAGGATCCGCATCGGCCTCCACTATCATGTCTTCTTTTATACCAGAAAGTATCTGGAGTACATTCCGGAGACCCAGAGGTGCTGAGGGACAGGCTCTATTGTACCCCTTTTTAACAAGGCGTGGACCACCTGCAGCTTCTGCGCCACGTGCTGTTCTTGTCAAGCCAGAGTGGGAATATAAGGACATCTGTGTTGTAACTCCAAGGTTTGCCCCTGTCTGAGAGCGCCCAGCACCCATCTGTTGGTGGTGATGGTCTTCTACGCGCTAACCCCACCACTGGGGTGCACTTGTGGAGGGCCGAGTCAACAGCCCGTTCAGGCCTGCTTCGGGGATGGAGCCCTGCCCTGCGGATGGCACAGACGCGGTCCTCTGCTGCTGTATGCCTGCAACCGACCTGTGTATGCTTCTTGTGTCGTGGAGTAGGAAGGTTGCCAATAAAGGGCAGTATATTCCTTGGAGGACCTGCTGGACTTTCCTCTTGAGGAATCAAACTACAACGACAGGGCAGCCAGTGAACATGCCGTCTCCGTGTCTGTTTTGTTAACTTGCAGAGACTCGTTGACAGTTTAGCCATAGAGGTTCTCACCATCATATGGCATATCCAAAACTTTGGACTGAACGTCCGGTCTCAAATTGGTGGCTTGGAGCCATCCCTGTCGAAGAAGATACGCTTGGTTGCGCATTTAACGAAAACCTGTGACTGCAATGTCTACTGCCAGTGTAATGGCATGGTCAAAGGCCACTTCCCCTTCCTGGAACAGCGACAGAGCTTCTACTTTCTGATCGTCAGGAAAGAAGTCCAGAATAGAGCCCAGTTTATGCCATAGCTCGGGTCATAGCTGGACAAAATGGTCAGGGTGTTAGCGGTCTTAATTGTGCTGGCAGCAGTTGAGATGATCCTGTTAGGCAGAATTATATGCAGTACCCTTTGGGAACACCACACACAATTAAGACTACAAGTGACAGTACAAATTAACCTTTGATACAAGCCTGTACTACACAGTTAAAGTGGTAGCGATGGCTGAGCAGCCAGACCTATCTCAAGAGTAAGTGAGCAGTATCAAAATAGTTACACAAAGGACAGTAATTACTACGATTCAGGCAAACACTGACTCAAGGGTTTCAAGTAAAAGAATATACATTTATTTCACTCTTCAGTTGTATAACATTACACTATAAGCAGTTTAAAAATCACACTCTTAATACATCACACCACTCCCAATAAGTTCCAGACAAGTTAAGCTCACAAAATTAAGTGGGAGCAAAATGGCACTCTAGCAATTTAAAAGGGAGGGAAAAACAAAGTAAATAGAAATTCAACCACACCAACAGGTAAATACTCAGGGCAATTGAGCAAGAGGAACTACAGTGATATAATCAAGTAGAAAAGGCTTAGGGGCAAAGTCAATGGGTCAAACGTCTTTTGCTCAAGATCACACAGTTCAGGGTAGTTTGCGGTAAAGTTCGTGCCACGGATTCTGGACGAGGTTGGTTGGCAGAAAAGTTAGTTCAAAGAGAAGAGAAGGACAAGACCTCGGTTTGGAGAAAGATGTCAAACACTTTCACCGCGGCTGAAAGAAACGAACAACCGGATTTGCACAGTACCTTAAAACGGAGAGGAAGCTGTAGCTGAGACGGACGTTCCTGGTAGTTCCTGCAGGCTCACAGTTCCTGAAGCGACTGTCGGCTGACAAGAAGTAGGAAGACTGGAGGGTCCTGCACTACCCAGGGAAGAAACCAGAAGCAGAGCAAAGCAACAAATAAAAGGTGCGCTCCTTAAAACCCAAGCAGGGTCCGACCTTCCTGGCTATCCGGCTCACTGTAGCTCTGTACACGAATTCGACCAGAGGAGGGGTCCTGGCTTGCAGTTTGGGCGAACTGGTTGGTCCCACCAGCTCAAGGGAAGAAGTATCCTGGAGGATCTTCTCTGTCGTCGGATTCTGAAGATTCGGACCTGCAGCAGGGCTTCACCGGGTGGTTCAGTCGTTGTAGGGGTCCTCTTCCATCAGCTCTTTGTTGGTTCTTTCGATCCAGTGGCGTCTCTGCCTTTCCAGTCCCAGAGACCTGCTTTTTATGCAGTTTTCCTCCATTCATACAGCCTGGCTCTCAATCACACAGCACGGTGGCTGTCCTGGCAAGGACAGTCACCCAATCAAACAAGAGTGCAACTTGGGTTACCAAGGGAACCCCTGGCAGGGGCCCGAAGACCCCTCCCTCACGTCCTGCCTACCCAGACTTTCAGGCACCTTAAGGAGGGCTTCTGTGCAGAAGCCTGTGAAAAGACGGCAAACAAAGGGGCCAAACATGGTATGGCGCGCAGAGTAAAACACGAGAAAGACATTTACAAAAAGAAACAGCGAAATAAACCCAGCCGGAACCGTAATAAAAAATATATAGTCAAGTGGGTTTATGTTTGAGGCTAATATAATAGCTTAAAACAATACCATGGTTATTTAAGATAACTGCAGTATAAAAAATAGGGTAGTTACCACTGCCACCAGCCAAGGCTTGATGTAAAGGGAGCGAACCAATGCTACAAGAGACACAAAAAAAGGGATAAGAATTAATCCTTTCCAATACTTCATGTAAGATGGGGTGTACTAGGTATGTGGTTTAAAGTGACTAAAATAAAGGTAATGGCAACTTTACCTTTTCTGGGAGACAGTAGTCAGCCCCAGAAAATGGAGTCAGTGGGAAGTCTCAAAGACAACCCTGTGTCACTGCACTGAAGGTGCTGTGTAACCCATGAAAAATACGAGGCCATGGAGTAGGTGAGGCGCCAGTGCCCAAGATCACACAAAGTGAAAACACACACAGCAAAACACAGGTAAGAGTGGGAAAAAGGCTCACACTCTTACCAGGTGAAAAAAAGAAACCCCAGAAATCCAGCAAAGCTGCTGAGGGACTCATTAGGTAAGGGAAATCAGCCATCTATGAGAATTTTCCCCAACACTCGCTCCCCCCTAGACTAAGGGATAGGAGGGTTTAATTCACTCCTGGATGAATCTCTACCTCTAGTCGCTTAAAAACACCCTAGAGAGACCATCAGCATTTTGGTGGTGAAACCCTGCTCTAAGCTTAATGGTGAAATCAAACCCTTGCAGCCAGATTGACCATCTTTAGAAGTTTTGGGTTCTACCCTTTCATTTGCATGTCTGAATCACAAAGGTAGATCCATACAAGTATGGTCGACACCTCTTCAGAGCCCACACAATGGCAAAACATTCACGCTCTATGGTTGCCCACCTTTTTTCTGGCTCCTTCAGTTTCCTACTGATGAAGCAAATGTGGTGCTCCCTACCTTTCTCATCCAGTTGACTAAGGACTGCACCTATACCTATATTGGAGGCATCTGTCTGCACAATGAAGGGTTGGTGGTAATCAGGAGCTCTTAGGACTGGATCTTGACAAAGGGCTTTCTTCAGGTTTTCAAAGGCTTGGGTGCACTCCTCATTCCATCCAACCTTTTTAGGGAATTTTGGAGAGGAGATCACATTCAAGGGAGAAGCTATGGATCCATAGTTCTCTATGAAATTCCTGTGGTACCCAGTGAGGCCTAGGAAAGCTCTCACTTGGGTTTGAGTAGTAGGGGTGGCCCAGTTTTGCACAGCTTGTACTTTGCTGGGCAATGGCCTTATCTCACCTGCTCCTACCTCATGACCATGGTGGACCACTTTGCTCTGACCAATTTGACATTTGCTTGCCTTTATGGCCAGATGGGCCTGCTCAAGAGCCAGCAAAACATATCCCAGGTTATCAATATGTTCTTTCCATGTAGGGCTGAACACCGCAATGTCATCCAAGTATGCCATGCAGAAGTCCTCCATTCCATTCAGAACTTGATTAACCATCCTTTGAAATGTAGCAGGGGCATTCTTTAGTCCAAAAGGAGGCATAACCTTAAGCTGGTAGAGGCCTGCTGGGGTGGAGAATGCAGTTTTCTCCTTGGCATTGTCGGTCAGTGCTATCTGCCAATAGCATGAGGTTAGATCAAATGTACTGAGGTACTTGGCTGAACCAAGTCTATCCACCAGTTCATCTGTCCTTGGAAAAGGATGGGCATCAGTCTTAGTGACTGCATTTAGAGCTCTATAGTCCACACAGAATCTCAACTCTTTGGATCCTGCCTTTGGTACTAGAACAACTGGACTAGACCATGGACTTGTAGATGGCTCTATAACCCCGAGATCAAGCATCTTGTTGACGTCTCCTTTGATGTGGGATCTCACATGTTCTATTCTGTAACCTCTGCTTTTTACAGGTAAACAGTCACCAGTGAGCATATCATGCTGGCCCCAAGGGGTCAAGCCTGGTGATAGTGAAAACAGGGAGGCAAACTGATTCAACAGAACTTTGCATTCCTCCTGTTGTTCAGAAGTTAGCGGAGAAGAGAGATTAACTCCTATTCGTTCATCTAAAGGTTGGCCTCTGAGGAGATCAGGTAAAGGTTCACTCTCCTCTTCCTCTTGAGCTGAAGCTAGAAGCAAAGCTCCTACTTCTGGTCTCGAGACATAAGCCCTTAAACGGTTGGTGTGAAAGACTCTGGGAGCCTCCTTAGGTCTGCCTCAATCCACCAAATAGTTCACCTCTCCAAGTTTGCCCACAACCTTGAAGGGTCCTATCCATTTGTCCTGCAAGGCCCTCTGCCTTGTTGGCACCATAACTAATACAAGATGGTCTTGAGTAAACTCAACCATGCTGACCTTCTGGTCATGCCAATGTTTGACCAGAGCCTGACCTGCTTTCAAGTCATCACTTGCCACTGCCATCATGTGTGACATTTTCCTCCGGAGATCTATCACATAGTCACTCTGACTGGCTTGGGGGAAGGAACACTCTCCAACCCCTCCTTGATCAGGGCCAATGGACCTTTGACTGGATGGCCATAGAGAAGTTCAAAGGGACTGTAACCAACTCCCTCCTGGGGTACTTCTCTATATGCAAAGAGAAGGCATGGCAGTAGAAGGTCCTACTTTTTCTTAAGGGGTTCTTCTAAAGTACCCATCATGCTCTTCATAGGATGATTAAACCTCTCTACCAGTCCATTAGTCTGTGGATGGTAGGCTGTAGAGAACTTGTAAGTGACAGCACAGTTTTTCCACATGGCCTGCATGTAGTGGGACATAAAATTGGATCCCCCGTCGGATATCACTTCCTTATGAAACCCTACTCTGCTAAAAATACCTAGTAGAGCCTTATCCACAGCCTGAGCTGTAACAGTTCTCATAGGTATGGCTTCTGGGTATCTTGTAGCATGGTCTACTACAACCAGGATAAACCTGTTCCCTGAAGATGTGGCAGGGTCAAGGGGACCGACAATGTCAATGCCCACCCTCTCAAAAGGAACTCCCACAACTGGGAGAGGCACCAGGGGTGCCACATTCTTGGCTCCACTCTTGCCAGAGCTTTGGCAAGTGTGACAGCCCCTACAGAATATGTCAACTTCTGAACCCATCTTAGGCCAGTAGAAGTAATGAGAGCCTTTCCTTGGTCTTCTTGAAACTCAAGTGACGAGCCAAAGGTATCTCATGGGCTAACTGTAGGAACTGGAGTCTGTTGGCAAGGGGCACTACAATTCTTTTGCAGTCCCCAGGGATAGACTCAGTTGGTTCACTGTAGAAGAGGCCATCTTCCCAGCTCAACCTGTGCTTCCCAACTTCTTGCCCCTCAAGTTGGTTAGCAGCCTGTTGGCGAAGACCTTCAAGAGTAGGACACACTCTCTGTCCTTTGCTGAAGTCTTCCCTGTTGGGTCCACCTTCTGCCAGTAAAGACTGAAGCCCAGGATGGTCAACAGGGTCAAGAACTCCAACTAAGACAGTGTCTTCCTCCAGATCTGATTTTTCAGATACTGGCTCAACCACACATGGTTGTACCTCACACTCTGCCTCAGCAGGTGTAGGAGTCACAGGTGTGACTTTGGGCAATCTTGGGGCTGTCTTTGTTGGTAGCACAGGGGTGCTAGTCTGACTATTTCCTGGAGGTCTTGGGTTTCCCCTTTGCCTCCGTTTTCTTAGAAATAGCAGTGAGCAAATCTTTTGAAGTGGGAGTGATAGTTTCCTCTATCAACTCCTCTGGAGTGCCTCTCAAGGTTCTCTCCCTTGCAGACCTAGTGAGCTCCTGTTTCCTCTTACTCGGAGGCCTGGGGTTGCTTGACACAACTCCAAGAGCTTTTAGGTCATTACCCAACAGGACTCTCCCAGGCACTTCACTCTGCACACTAACAGGTATTTTGACAGTCATATCATTACACTGGATGAGAGCTGGTAACTGGGGAAGCATTTGCACAGGGCCGCCAGCTAACTTGGTTAGGCGTTTGGGTGTCTTAGCAACAACCTCCACCTTGAAAAATGATTAATCCACCACAGTTATGCTGGCTCCAGTGTCTCTGATGGCAGGGGTTTCCTGACCATTCACAAGAACACTATCTTTATAAAACTCTTTAGTATTATCTGGGATGGAATTATAGACATCTAGATTATGTTGTTCCCACAAGCCCAGGGACACTAAAACACTAGCTGAGACTCTCACGGGTTCACCAGCCAGTAGGTGAACGTTTCCACTTGCCATAGGTACTTCTTTCTCTGGGGAGAAGGCTAAGGAGAAAGTGTGGAACCCTGAAGGTTTACCCTTGCATCTGGGATCCCCTTTCACATGGTCAGTTGACCCAGAAACATAACATTGTTCCGACCTCCATCTGGTTTGGGTTCAGATGGTGTACTAGCCTGATTTGGTTTCCCTTGTGGTTTACCCTTATGTTGTTGTTTGTGGCCCTCTTTTGGATTGGAGATATTAGAATTCTCTTTGTTATCTTTCTTTGGCTGTTTCCCTCATCCTTTTTCCGAGTAACCCCAGAATCCTTGTGAGTAGCCCTGTTGGCAACCCACAAGTCAGACGCCTTAGCTAGCTTCTTTGGATCTATCTCCTTAGAATCAGCCAAGTGCTGTCTGAGCTCAGGAAAGCAGACATCAAAAATAGACTAAAACATAACAAGATTTCTCATTCCTTCATAAGTGTTTACTCTGCAACCCTTAATCCAACCATCTAAGTTTTTCAAACATTCACATACCCAGGTAGCCCAAGGGGTACCATCATGCTTTTTGAGGGTCCTAAACCTCTTAAGGTACTGGGAAGGGGTCTTCCCAAATCTAGCAATTAAAGCTGGCTTCACACACTCATAATCCATCCTATCCACCTCCCCCAACTCCATTACATCATCAGATGCAACAGTAGGTAGCCTAGATAAGAGCTAGGGAAGCAATTGATTCCCTGTAAAACCTTGAATACCATGGTTATATTCAAACATTGCTAACCAATCCAAAATATCAAGCGTAACCTCATACATACCCACAATTTCTTTAGGCATACGGGGTCTCTTAGGACTGGAAGACCTAGACTCTGGGAAAAGAAGCATTTTCAAGAGACAATCGTTTCATTTTTAGTTCATTTCTCTGCGCTTAGGTTCTCGGTGTTTGTGCTCAGTTTGAGCATTTAAACGTTTGAATTCCAGTTCAAGCCTCATTTTCTCTAGAGCAATGAATTCAGTACTGAGTGTAGGACCTGTGGGGGTACCAGTGGACAAAGGTTGAGGTTGCTGAGCAGGCAAGGGGGCAGTGAGGCTTACATTAAGAGACACACTTACCTCTGCCAACTCATCATTAACAGATATATTATCATCCTCAATACTTTCCACATTTGCTAGAGAGTCAGGCATTTAAGACCCACTCCCTAGACTTCGATTCTTTAACAACTTTTCAATCAATTCAGACTTTTTGCCTTTGGCAGAGAGTTTCCTTTCTTTACACATGTTTCTTAAATAATCAGCAGGGTAATTCAGGAGGGTCTCCTGACTGTGGCTTTCCATATCAGACATGATTGGTCTTGCTTTTAGTGATGTTAGCCTTGTGGTTAGTTGATCCAAGGTAATAGCAGCACTCCAAGTGTAATTATTATACTTTGATCCTCACCGCTGTACACCAGTGTTAGGCAGAATTATATGCAGTACCCTTTGGGAACACCACACACAATTAAGACCACAACTGTGTAGTACAGGCTTGTACCAAAGGTGAATTTGTACGGTCACTTGTAGTCTTAATTTTGTGTGGGGTTCCCAAAGGGTACTGCATATAATTCTGCCTAACAGATCCTTTTTCCCATTGCATCCAGCTTCTTCCCCTCCTGGTCCGCGGGCACCATGGACTAAGATGACTGGTTCACCGAGCGTTTCCTGGCTGCGGCTGAGGCCACAGAGTCGGGTGAAGGCTGGGACCTCAGGCACTTGGCGGCAGAGTCCGGGGCTCTGCATTTCTTCTGGAGTCCATTCCGCTTGGGTAGAGTGGTGCTCAGGGTCTTCATTAGGGACAAGCTTTCTTCCCAGATATTGTCCAGCAAGGGGACAGACATGTTGGTCTTCTGTCTGGACTCGCGTCATTCGTAAAGGAAATTTTCCTTTTACTTCTCATCAAGCACCAGATAAAACAGCTCAGAGGCCCTGGACATCATAGCGTGAAACAAGCCGACCTCATCCGTCGGAGAGACCCTGCATGGGTTTCATCCACACCCAACAGTTCCCCGTCTGCTTCGTCAGTGTCCGTCTTGGCTGTATACGTGCGTGTTGCTGGGTCCCCAGTCGGAGTCAAACCCTGAGGTGGCGGTAGTGGTTGACGCCTTGAACCAGTTAGGTCCTCCGACTTGTGCTTGCACAGAGGTGGAGTCTCGGGTGACTCCTAGACGGTGCTGGGCCCACTGTGGGATGCAGTTGGATTTCCGAAACAAGCATGTGCAGCCTCTTAGTTGAGGCGTGAAAGGAATGAGTGGTGGATGTTGCAGACTGATGCGCCTTCTTGGCGAGGTGGGGGACCGGACTCCCTCTGTGCTGGATCCACCCATGGAGACTGGTCCATGACCCCCTTCGTGGTCCAAATAATAGTTTCCGGGCAGATTATGGTCACCCTGTGAGCCTTTACCCTTCTTGGGGTCAATAGCAGCTTTACCCCTTCCACGCTCCAAAGACTTCTGGCCTGTCGATGTTCTGGATGGTTGAGCTGCCGATGATGGTGTTGCCGAGGGGGGCAGCAAAGGGCCACTTTTCGATCTTTCCTTTGACATCTTATCCGCCGATGGTAAGACAGAGTCAAGGACTTTCTCTTAGATGGCCCCCTCCTCACAGGTAGGCTCTCTATAGAATTAGTCGGTGAGAGCAACCTTGTCCTTCCCGTGCTGGGACCTGCAGCCACGGCGAACCCAGTGGGGTCAACATTGTGTAGCCTGGCCTACTTTTGGACCACTGAGGCCTTGCCAGATTTCAACCATACTGCCAGCCTGCTGCAGCGGTCTTGGTCTTCTTCGAAAACCCCAGGCAGACCTCGCACCCCATCCTCATCATGGTCCGGATGCAGGCAAAACAGATATTTATGGTGTCGATCTTCGACATACACATTCCTAAATCCACACTTCGCACAGAGTTTGAAGAGGCATCTCTTCTCCTCGGCCATGGCAGAAAGGCACGAAGTAGGCCCAAGCCCGGGCCTTCTCAAAACTTGATGGATGATACGCGATGTAGTATGATCTTTATCAATAGCGGGTCCCCGCTGCCGGTAATCAACCTCCAGTCAAAAGATTAGACAAAATTCGGTCATAAAACCTACTCAAAATTTGCCAAAATATGAAAATAGCTCAGACAGCAAGAAGAGGACTCCCAACACGGAAGCGTGCAGTAAGAATCTGAAGATGGCCACCCTGTCATTGGATGGGGCATTATGACCCAAAGGACAATAATTGGCTTAGAGGAGAAACAGTTTTTGTGGCATCCACCTATACCCATTTCTAAACCACTGGACCCTCAAGAGCCCTCTCTTCAAGGCTTCACATGATGGTCTTGGGATCAGTTACAACAAGCTCAGTCAATCATGGTTTCCATTACAGAGATTTGCTGGTGGGCTCTCAAAAGAAATCTATATGGGGACTCCAATACGGTCTCTTTGATGACACTCCAGTATGGAGACGAGGAGGGAGGCGAGGGGGAGGAGGTTCCATGGACTCCATGACAATCCAGGGCCTCTAGTTTTAAAACGGATATGAATAACCATGTGAATGTCCATAATGCAGGGCACTCTAAGACCGATTGTCAGCAGTCATGTTCATAGACACCATGACTCAAATGTTTTAGATCCCCAATCTTTTAGCATGTTTTTCCATAACCTTCACGTGTGGAAGCAGAATCCAGAAGTCCTTCAGGAGTTCTTCGAAAAGTGGCGTCATTTCACCTGTCGACCATTTTGCAACCCAGACCAAATTCCAAGATTACACATTACTTTAAGGGCAAAGGGACACATTCTAAGGGAAACATCGTCCACAACAAAATGACAGCATATGTTTTCCCCAATTTTCCTTGGATTCCGAGGTTGACAGCTTAAGGCCAGTTGCAATTGTTCCATCAGCATGGTGACTCCTTTTTGGCCCAACAAATTTTCCTTCTCAGATCTTTCACCACAATCAATTACCTTCCACTCAGTCTTCCCATTTGGGTAGATCTACTATCCCAACATGGTATTCTAGTCTTTTCTATCTCTAACACTCTTGACGTCCATGCCCCTGTTATGAGGATCTGTTTGAAGCCCACATCCAGGTGCAACAGTTGGTACGATTCAAACCTCACCACCCTTAAACGCAAGTGTAGGGCGGCTGACAGGAAGTGGAGGGCATCATGCGCATGCTCTGGAGCAGGCGGCAGGCCACTTTGTCAAAGGCAGTACAGACTCTCTGCCCTCTCTAAGAAGAGAGCCTTTATCCAAGTGCACGTGTCTGTGGCATCGAACATCTCAATCAAACTTTTCAAAATCTGCAACAGCCTCTACCTCTCTTGTTCCTTCCCAGGCCCTGGCTTGTCATTTCACTGCTAAAACTTAGGACATCCTGTCCACTCTGTCTTCCTCTAACACCCCTGGCTCGTCTGCGGCCGCTTCGCCTCCTCCTTGCCCCTGTTCACCCCTGATGATGTTTCTAGACAAGTCCAATCTATGAAAGCTTCATCAAAGCAGGTTCTCCCTTGCTCATTGAGAACGGTCAAGGACCACATTGATACCCTTCCTCCAGCCTTGGCTGATTTCTGCAATCACTTTTGCCACTGGAACCTTCCCCTCTCCCTTAGGCAGTCTCTTGTGCACCCCCTCCTTAAGGAACCCTCTGCCGATCCTTCCTCTCCGGCCGAATCCGTTCGTTGTCTCCAAAACCACCAGTCTGGCTTCAGAGCTGCCAGAAGCATGGAAACTGCTCTCCTGAACACATGTGAAGACCTACTCTCCAGTCTTGATTCTAATCTTCCTTCTGTCCTCATTCTCCTCAATCTAACTTCTGCTTTTGATACAGTCAACCATGCCATCATGCTCAATCGCCTCCGTAACAACCTGGGTGTCACTGGGAAGGCTTTGCCCTGGTTGACCTTTTCTCACTGACCGACCCTCCCAGGTCCAACTGGGGTCTTTCCTCTTCTATATCCCTCTCCATTTGTGTTGTTCCCCAAGGGTTTAACCTTTCCCCCTGGCTTTTCAACCACTACCCAGCACCACTGCATCGCTACATTTTGCTCTACCTTTTAGTGTTATGTGGCTGACACCCAGCTTTCGTTCAGGATCCCCTCAGCCACCTATTTGTCTCTCATACCAGACTGTCTGGCCACAATTCAGGAATGGTATGCCACCAATGATCTCTGCCTTAATGCCAGTAAGACTGAGATCCTCCTCATCGGGACACCTGCTCTCTCCTTTCCCCTCTCCCTCTAGCCGCCCACCCTGGGCCCTCTTCCTGCGAGGCTAAGAACCCTGGTGTCATCTTCGACTCCACCATCTCCTTTTCTTCATACATCTCTGACGTCTCTAAGAAGTCGCACTTTCAGCTGCACCTCCTGAGAGGTATTCTGCCTTGTCTCACTTTCCCCCAGAAGCTTACCGTCTCCAGAGCCCTGGTCCTCTCTAAGCAGGACTATTGCAACAGCCTCTTTCTCAATCTGCCTGTCTCTACTCTCTGACCCATACAACATCTACAGAACAAAACTATGAAACTCGTCCTTGGCCTCAAGCCCAGGGATCGTAGCTCTCCAGCTCTGAAATTTCTTCACTGGCTCCCCATGGCTGCAAGGATCAAGTTCAAGACCCGTTGCAACCTCCACAAAGCTTTCTGAGGCATGGGACCGCACTACTTCCAACTTTCTCTTCCTAAACATCTTCCTTCTCGAGCTCTCTGCTCATCCACTGCCAACTCTCAGAGTCAGACGCGTCTCCAAGCAGAGAGTGGGGAGGTAGATCTCTTTCCTTGGCGGGGGCTTCCCTCTGCAACAGCCTCCCTGCCGCTTTCAAACTTGAGCAGAACCATCTCTGGAAACAATTTAAAATCCTCCCTTTTCGTTTCTGCGTTCTCTCTTCCTCTACACTGCTGACGTCCCAGACTGCTCTGGGGACTGGTCACCTGGCCACCCACTGAATTCAGGTCAATCTTCAGTTGCCCTTGCAATGCCTTCGGGCCTCCCAGCACTTGAGGGTCTGCATCTGCAACCCTACAGTCCCTCCTCATTGTACTTATGAGCCAACCTTTGGCAGCACTCATTGAGTTACCAGCACCCCCACCCACCCACCTAACACTTCTCCCCGCCCTCTTCCCTACACTTACGCCATCTGAATGACGCAAGGCCTAATAAGATCGTTGTTTTGTT
Organism: Ambystoma mexicanum; assembly: GCF_040938575.1. NCBI lineage: Eukaryota > Metazoa > Chordata > Amphibia > Caudata > Ambystomatidae > Ambystoma > Ambystoma mexicanum. The sequence goes on along the minus strand of NC_090926.1, from coordinate 991,211,082 downwards.
CTACTTCTGTTTCCCCCCACCTTGTCTTGTCATGCCTAGAAACACTTGTGTACAGGCACGTTATAAATGACAATTCATACACCTCCCCATAATCACTGAGCTTATCATGTTGGCTCACAATGGTTTGATTTATAATCATTTAGGTTTGTTGCAAGACAACATGGAAATCAAAGCAGCATGGAAATATTCAAGCTCTGGACATTATGAGGGCAAGAGGACAGGATTCTGCCACGGGTCCTTAAACCGTGCAGTACACCTGCTGCAGGATTCAATCCAACATGCACAGTCATTTCCAACTCGGCTGCAAAAAGCTACAATGCTGAATTCTTGGCTACAGGCACCTACAGAAATCTAGATACAGAATGCATACCCACTGTACTACAGATATTAGCTCTTCATACATTTAAACAGTTGATGAGCAGGACCACCCTCACCGGTATCAGCCTTGTCCACATACTTCGAGGATCATGCCCTTCCAACCCATTCTGGAGCAAACAAAATCAACTTGCACTCCAATGTCCTGAGAACGAGTGGGATGATAGGGATTGGCAGCTACACACAGTTACAATTTTCATTTGACCATTAACGCGTCCTTCAGACTTCACTGCTGAGGAAACTCTGTAGAACACAATCACTCACACATCTGGATCACACGAAGTGAAGAGGTCCACCTGAGGAGTCCGCCAAAATGAAACTATCTCCTCCAGAACTTCCTGGCAGAGATTCCACTCATGAGAGGTAGAAGTCTGCCTGTTCAGCGCATCCGCTACAACATTCCCCATCTCAGTGAGATGGGCCGCCATCAGACGCCTTGTGCTTAAGAGTCCAGAACTAGTGTCTCATTGCTTCTCCGCACAGGGTTTAAGTTACTTACCTGTGACTATTGCTCTCCAGTATGGGTCTGGCTTGTCTTCACATGCTCATTAATATTTCCCGTTGTCACGCTGGTAATCCTCGGTAATACAAAAACAGTTTCACTTAAACACTGCATTTCTCCATTAAACCAATCACTGTCTTATGGGTCAAACTCCCCTCCAATCCAATGACAGTCGTCACCCTAAGTCCCTCCTCTGGCAGCCATCTTCAGATTTGGTAAGCACGTAAAGTGGCAGTATGACCAAGAAGAGCCGCAGAAGGGTCGTAGGGAGGGTTTGCATGTGAATCCATGCCAAACCCATACTGGAGAACAATAGTTACAGCATGGGGTCTGGGATGGATTCACGTGCTCATAAATAACGTATTCATAGCAGTGCAACATTACACAACCACGGGTTTCAACAGAAGCAATAACTCAAACCTCTGGAACAGACTCACCTCAAGCAAACAGGTGGCGTAGCACTGCTTGGCCAACTCTTGACTCCTCGCTGGAATCCCTGTCGATGCAGTAGAACTTCGTGAAGGTGTGCAAGGACCTCCACGTCTCAGTCCTGCAGATGTCCAGCAGGGGTACACCAGACAGGAACGCTGCTGTTGTAGCGATCGCTCTGATGGAGTGGACTCTCGGACGGCTGGGCAGTCCGTTCGCCAACCGATGACAGTGCGTGATGCAGCTGGAAAGCCACCTGAAATGGAAGCCTTGGACAAGGCCTTCCCATGGTTCTTAGGACCAAAATGAACAAACAGTTTTGAAGTCTTTGGAAAACTCTTTGTGAGTGTCACGTAGAACTTCAGGGCACGAGCAACGACCAGCAAGCGCAGGGCCCTTTCAGCCCGTTTCGAAGGCTTCTGGAAAACAACAGGTAAAACCAAAGGCTCGTTGAGTGTGTTGATGACTCGTAGCAGTAGAGGGAACAGGGGGTAACAAGTACAGGAACAGCCCCTCCCACGGGAAGAACGCATTCCCCAAGCTCCTATGTCGGTGGTGGTACCTACTGGCAAAATCCTGGCACTTGGAGTTTGCTGCGGTCGCAAACAGATCTATCTTGATGAACAGGCGGTTCACCTGATCCTAACTAAGCTCCCACTCATGGCAGGAGCTCAGTTCCCTGTTGAGGGAGTCTCCAATGGTATTCTTGACTTCCGCCAGATGTACAAGGAACATCCCCTGTCCGACGGCCCAGGGCCACAAGTCCTGTGCTTCCTTGGAGAGCGCTGAGATAGAGTGCCCCCCTGCTTCCTGTTGTAAAACATGGTGGTGGTGTTGTCTGAAGAGCCTCACCACCTTGCCTTTCAGAGATGGGAGGAAAAACTTGAGGGCCCAGAACACTGCCCGTAGCTCCAGGATGTTCATATGAAGATCCTTCTCCTCCGGCAACCACAGGCCCATGGCATGCCACGGTCCGGTGTTTACTCCCATCCCTGTAGGACGGCGACTGTGGGGACAGTTTCCATGTATGGCGGGCCCTGAAATCCTGTGTCTTGGGCGATGTTGGAGCAAACAGCCCAATAACTTGTCTGTGAAGCTTCAGGACACCAGTATCCAGCAGGCGTCCAGGAATTCCTAAAGGGGTCCCTTCTGCAACCTGCAGATCCGAACGAGGTAGATGCAGGATGACATGCCCAATAACTACTGGATAGCCCGCACAGTGGTCATCTTTGTCGGCGACAGCCATGGCACCTTCCCGAGAATGGCTGCTATCCTCTCCTCCGAGGGCGACGGCAGGCAAAAAACTGTATTGAGTTTGGTTCCTAGGAACAGCTAGTTCTGCGATGGTGTCAAGCAGGACTTTGGATAGTTGACAGAGAATACCAAATCCGTAAGTAGCCAGACAGTCGCCACTGTGTCTCCTTCGGCCAGCTCCCGCGAGCGGGCGCAAAGTCAGTCATCCAGGTACGGGTATAAGTGTATGCCCCGTAGACGTAGATGGGCCACCTGGGCATTTTGTGAACACTCTGCAGGGGAATTCAAGCCAAAAAGGTAGGGCCATGAACTCTTGGTACTGCCCCTGCACCACGAAACATAGAAAATGTAGATGTTTCTTGTGAATAGGGACGTGGAAGTAGGCGTCCTCCAGGTCCAACAACATCAAGAAGTCTCCTCTTTCCAGTTGGCCAAGCACGTGCTGCAATGTGACCATCCTGAATTTGTGGGACTTCAGGTTTTTGTTCGGACATCGTAGGTCTAGGATGGGCCTCCATCCCCCCCGTCTTCTTTCTGACCACAAAGTATCTGGAATAGACTCTGGAGTCACTGGGGAACTAGCTCTATCGCCCCTTTTCACAGCATGGCAGGTAGCTCTTCCAGGAGTTGAGGGATGTGCTGCTCCTGTCGGGTAACCGGCGGGATCTGCGGACACCTGCGCTGAAACTCCAGGGTGTGTCTCCCTGGACCAGAGCGTCCAGCACCCTTATGTCAGTGATCTTTCTCCACTCACTGATGAGCCTCGTTAGCCGGCCTCCCACCGGGGTGCACGAGTGGGGACCGGACATCCTGGCAGGTTCAGGCTTGCTTGGGCGCCCGTTCCTGCCCAGGGCACAACAGCGAGACTTTCCTCCACTAACGTAGGCCTGGGAACGGCGTCTGTAGGCTTCCTGAGTTGTGGATCTGGAGGGCTGATGGTATGATGAGGAGACCTGCTCGACTTTGAAGACCTGCTCGACTTTCCTCTGGAGGACAAAAAAGAAGAACTGTGCTGCTGGGGGTGCACAGGGAACGTGCCAGCTCTATCCACTTTGATGGCCTAGAGGGACTCAGACGACTTTCCCAAATATGTTCTCTCCATCGCAAGCATGTCTAGCACCTTCGCTTTGACTTCCTGGCAGAAATTTGTGGCCTTCACCCAGCATTGGCAACGAAGGCAGACACCATTTCACATTTGCCTGAACCATGTGTTGGCGACGTCCAAAGCCGAGCCACTGCGATGACGTGATCAGATGCTACCATCCCTTCCTGGAAGAGAGCGATTGTCGCCATCTTCATATCGTCGGGGAGGATATCCAGAGTAGGCCCCAGCTTGTACCACAACTCCCTGTCGTACCTGGCTAGGATCGCCAGTGCGTTGGACGCCTTGATAGTGGACACTGCAGTGTAAATCACCTTTTTTCCCCATGGCGTCCATTCTCTTCCCCTTGCTGTCCGGAGGGACCGAAGACGATGAGAACGCGTTGGCCGACCGTTTCCTCGTGGCCACCGATACCACCAAATCTAGCGATAGCTACGACCTGAGGCACTTGGGGCGGTGTCTGGCACTCAATATTTCTTCTCCAGCCTATCCCATTTGGTTGGAGAGGTTCAAGGGTTCTTCATGAGGGCTTTGCCCTCTTCCCAGACGTCATCCAGAAGGGGCACCACCAAGACAGTCTTCCTCTTGGCCTTGCGCTTCTGGTACAAGAACCCCTCCTCCTTGGTTTCCTAGGCCACTAGTTGGAATAGCTCGGAGGCTCTAAAGATCATGGATTGAAACGATCCCACCTCATCCGGTGGGGACACACTAAGTAGAGCATCCAAATGTGGAGATTTGCCGTCCTGGTCTTCGTGGCTGTATCCGTCCCAGAGTCTGGGTCTGCTGGGGGAGAAGGGATCATATGTGGTGGCAGAGGTTGAAATGGGGGGTGTCTGATGACGCTTCCTCTTCTTTGCCAGGGTACCCTAGGTGCCAGAGCCAGAGGCATCCTCATCTGGATCTCTGACAACAAGGCGTGCAGGGTCGACAGAATACCCAAGTAAATATCCCTCGGCTGCAAAGGCGGAATAGGGAATCTAGGCCCTGCGCGGTTTTCCTCCACTTCAATGTCCTTGTGGACCGTGTAAGGACTCCTGGTCTTCATCGTCCGTGGACGAGACTTCCATGGTTCGGCAACAGTCTGTGGGGTCTGCTTCGGGGACTCCTCAGCCCCCTTTTCCCTCCTTTAAGAGTCTTGAAGTGGGGCCTGCGCTGTGCCCCCCCCCCTTTCTGGCGTGCCAGCAGACTTTGGCAAAGTCACTGCGGCGGTGTTGCACCTGGGACGTAGGGACACCTGAGCTGCGGGGGCTACCTTAGCAGGGTCAGCTTGCTTAGCTGTTGTGACAGTAGCCGTTGGCAATTCAGTCACCGGCGAGGTCTTAGCCTGTGCCGATTGGGCCTGCTTGGACCATTCGGCCTTCTCCTCCGTCCGCTTCACGTAGTTTAGCCGGGGCAGATCATTTCCTTTTCAGAGAGGAGCTCAATTGACGCAGAAGGTGATGCCGATAGCGCCCTATCCACCATGGGACCTGCTTCTGCGGCGAACCCGGTGCTCTCAGACTTGCGGCTCTTGGCATTATCTTGGACCCTCACGGATGAGGCGCCCTCAAAGGACTTAGAAGACCGTACGGTCCTGGGTGAGGCATGATCCTGCTGCGAGCACGGGTCAGAGGTCTTGGTGTTCAGCCTCGCCGCCAGTCTACTGTGCCTGTCCTTGGTCTTCTTGGAGAAGCCAAGGAATATCTCACACTCCACTTCCTTGTGGTCCGGGTGCAGGCAGTAGAAGCATTGCAGGTGCTTGTCCTCCACAAACGCGTTCCGTAGCCAGCATTTGGTGCAGGCCTCCTCCTCTGTAATGGTCTGAGGGTGCGAAGTAGGTCCCATGGCCTGCTAAAATCTTTGACTATCTTTGCCCTTGAGAAGTGCGAAACTTCACTGACAAAGGGTCCCCTCTCTTGGCAGGAGTAGCAAAGAGCACACAGGATGCCATGAGGCCGAGCAACCTCAAAAAATCAAAGGCCAGCAGATGCTGGACATTTTGAAATTTCGTTACCATTTGCAGAATGTGTTGAGTTCTCACCTCGGGAGGCGAGGCTTTCCCCGAGGAAGTATCCAGGACTGCTCCGATGAATTGGCATCTTTGGAATGGTATCATATGGGACTTTTTGTAATTGAGGGAGAACCCCAGTTTGTGTAGGGAGTGATTCTGAGATGTTCCTGGGTCAGTTCGGGTGAACAAACCCTGCTCAACCAATCGTCCAGGTAGGGGTAGACGTGAATACCCCCCTCTCATGAGACTCGCTGCTACTACCGCCATCAGCTAGGTGAAAACCCTCGGGGTGGAGGTCTGCCCGAATGGCAGAACTCAAAACTGATAGTGAGAACCGCCAACCACGAACCTCATGTACTTTTCAGTGCTTGAGATGGATTGGCACATGAATGTAAGCATCCTGAAGGTCCAATGATACCAACCAGTCTTGGAGTTGGAGAGCCTGCAGGATCTAAGAAAGGGTGACCATCTTCAACTTGTCCTTCCTTCAAGTTTCTTAAATCCAAGATGGGTCTCAATCCTACATCCTTCTTGGGAATGAGAAAGTAAGGGGAATACCAACCATTGTACCTCTCCTCTGCAGGTACATCTTCTAGTGCACCTTTCTCTAGCAGGGTTAATATTTCCTGCACAAGGAGTGGATCTGGAATTTTGACAGAGCTGGTTCCCGGTGGATGTTACAGAGTCCTTAGGCAGTAACCCTGAGCTACTGTTTCCGGGTGCCCAAGATTCTGAAGTAATGCCCCGCTATTCATTCAGATGCTGAGAGATTGTGCCTCCCACCGGGGTCTTGTACGACAAGGCCTCAGAGTGGCTTAGAGGCGGCTGCAGCAGCAGCTGAGGGCAAAGATGCCGCTGCTGGGGCTGATTTAGCACCCCTTCCTCGCCCACAGCGAGGGAATTTTCTTTGTCCTTTCTGTACGGCCTGTCCTCTCCCTCTACTAAATGAGGAATTGTAACGAAAAGTACGACCTCTCCAGGAAGATGAGCCCGAATAAGGTTGCTGAGGTTTATCATCTCTATCCGGGGGAATAGAGGGATAGGCCGACTGTCTAGTGGCAGTCGCAGCCTGGAAAACCAAACTCTCAGGCGTAGGGCGTTTGCTGAGATAATCAGGGTCACTGCTAGATGGTCTATACTTCCTGGCAAAGCTCCTATTGACATCTGGGCCAGATTCAGGAGTCTCCTAATTAGCTACCACCTTCCTCTGAAGGGCCCTATGAAAAGGTAGAATTGGGTCTTTTGGGGACCCTGGCCCAGAATGTCTCATGTCATCCCGTTCGAAAGTTGATGAGGCCCGACTCCAACCCATGTAGTCAGTGACCCTGTTCATAAGATTCCTGTATCCTGAATCTGCATGGTCTGAAGGGTCAGGTTTAGCAAACGCCAACTCTGGTGATGTATCAAGACCACTGGCAGAGTGGAGGGCGTCGCAGAGATCTTTAATTCTGGACTCAGGGTCAATTAATTCTTCAGGTACTTCTCTTTTGACCTTCCTGCATCGTCCAAAGGAGTGACCGGGGTCTGACTCTTGCAAGGCTCTTTTGATGGGGGTCGAGGCCGCATTCTCAAAGATTTGCAACATTTCTACCCTAAAAGCATTCCACTTATTGGGGGAATACAACCTAGTCGGGCATCATATAACCTCGGTGGAGGTGTCCGATGACTAAGAGGAAGACCTGTGGTGTCTCTTCTTCGTCTTCTTGGAAGAAGACAAAGATTGTCTCAACCGAATCCTCGATCAAGACCTCTTCGAGTGTCTATGCCGAGTAGAGTCTTTGGACTCACTGGATTTTTTATATTTCTTCGAAGCTTCCTGCCCCACCGCCAATTTACCTTTGCATTCCCGAAGAGCTTTTTCAGTCATAGACTGACAGGAGCTGCAGCCGTCTGATGGTCGGAACCTAAACACCAAAGGCAGACGCAGTGAGGGTCTGTTATTGACATTTTCGCCCCACAGTCGTGACATTTCTTAAAATCTGACTTAGGGGTAGAAGAAGACATTTTTTCTTGGAGGAAAAAACAAAGCGCCCCGTTATCTCAAAGCGAAGCAATCAGAAAAATGGAACTGTAGCCAAAGGGCATGGCACAAACTATTTATACTCCCGGTGACGTCGACACGCCACAGCAACCCTCAAGGGACATCAACGCCACAACATAGTGCACAGCGCCCTCTGCCGAGAATATTTTTTTCCCCAAGCAGCGAAGCTGGCGAGATACGAATATCAAAGATCAGGAATACGTGGGAGTACACAATCCATTCGAAATACAGTTTTTAAGTTAAAGTGCAACTGTTTTTTCTTTTACCACGGATTCCCAGCCGATTGACAGTGAATATTCATGAGCATGTGAATCAATGCTGGAGAAAGATAATTATCTCCACACCACCTCATTTGTTAAGGTAGAGCATGGACACAGTGCGGTCTGTCAAGAAGAGCAAAGCATCGCCTGATCGTTGCAGCTCCAGAGTTCATTTTTTTTGGTGAAGTTTACTAAACCTTTACAAAATGAGCACCAAAAAAAAAAGAAATTAAAACAAAATTCTAATTGTCACAATAAAACTTTTCATATCAAAAACAGTTCTCGAGCCTATACACCAGTGGCAGGGCCAAACAAAGTCTGTAGTAAATTATTCCAAGAACACTTCTGGAGACATTAATCATACCTTAAGCTGTTTTTGAGTATTAAGTGTGTCTTTCCAGTATTTACTTAGTTTTAATTTTAAGGTCCTTATTCATGGATGTTAAAAGGCCTACTGTATGAATCCAAAATGTTTTAGTAAATCAACTACAGAGAATGTCAAAAAGAGTCATGACCAGAAATAATTCTGTTCCAAAAGAAATCTCAGATCAGCGCTACATCTTTTTCTATGTATTTCCTGAGATGCAAATATCTCAGGTTCCAGGTGCCTTCCCATTCCATTAGAAGGTGCCTCAAACTGGTTTGAGGGATTCTCACACACTTAACATAGTTTCTTCGAGTCTTCCCCGTCTTCTCTGTATCAGTACTTCCTCAATTGGTAAAAGGATTAGTCTTACCCTAAGAAAATTATTTCTCATCTACCTGTCTGGACATTTTTATGAGGCATCTTGCTAGGAACCCCAACATTTTGTCCACAGATTGGAAGGCATTTTGCCTATTCGCATTTCTGACCTTTGCAATTGTTTTAATCCAATCGCCTCTTTCACCATCAACTTTCACTTTCTGGGGTATATTAAGGTCTCGGGTTTTAGGTCATAGTCCAACAGAAAATCTTTTACTTTTGATTCCAGATGGATTAGGAGTTCAGATTTTAAGCATTCCAAATGAGCCTTGATGTCCCCATACAATGAATTGCGATCTGCTATTATCAGTATTATTATGTGTTGAAGAATCTTTGTCTCCACCTTGTGTGTTGCCGGACAGGCATATATTCTATAACCCAAATACACTCTTGGAATTATGTCGGTTCCCAAGACCCAGTTGGAAAATGGGGTCTTTTTTTGTGTACTTTTGAAAATCAGGATTTTAGATTTCAGTGGGTTAATAGTTAAGCCATTTTTTCGGGCGTATTCTCCTAGGCCGGTCAACAGCCGCTGCAAACCTATAGCCGTCCTGTCCAGCAGCACTATGTCGTCTGTGTAGGCCAGCCAATGGATCTTTCTTCCATTAATTGCAGGGCTGGCCAACCCGGACGATTCCAGGAAGTCCCCCATATCCGCCAGCAACAGATTGAAGAAAGTTGGAGTGCCAAGGCACGCCTGCCGTACTCTTCTCTCCACTTTGATTGGGGCCGAGAGATAACCTTGTTCATCCAGTCGCACTCTTAACAAAGTGTCCCCATGAAATTCAATTAGCATTGCCAGAAGCGATTCTGAGATTCCCCATTCCCTCCACAAGAGAGCTCTATCCACCTGATTGAAAGCTTTGGACAGATCTACCCAGGCACCATAGAGTGGCAGTTCTCCCTTGGCCATTGTTCGTTCACTCACCAGATTCAGGATAAGGCCGTTCAAGGTGGTAGAGACGCCTCGCCTAAAACCTGTTTGAAGGCAAGAAAGAATGTGCGCAGTGTCTACCCATTTGGTAAATTCCCTCAATAGCATTTTCATAAAGATTTTACTTTCTATCTCAAGGAGGGCGATAATTCGCCGGGTCTAATCTGTCACCCCCCTTGAAGAAAGGTATGATTATTGCAGTCTTCCATGAGGGTGGCAAGTGGACATCGGCTAAGTATTTCCTTAAAAAGACAATACAGAAGTTTGGAATCCATAAACCATAAGTGTACCCTACCCTCTTGATTCAGTCCAATTTAAAGTAAATTCTGGGTGAGCAAGCAAACGACAATTTCTTTTCGAGAGTGCTATAAATTGTCTCAATTCACTAAAGCTAACATTTGTCCTCGTCTTAGTGAAATTGAGATGGTTGGAGGGAGAAAACAACAGTCCTGTGTTGACCTATAGTCATTGAAAGATTCAAAATCATAAAGTACTCATTTGGAAAAATAATTTAGTCCAAAACATTTGTACATTTTCTAAAAACTATTGATTTCTTCAAGGTATAATACATAGATACACATAACAAAGATCATTCAATTTCATGATTCATTGTGTGAAGTGATAGAAAAAACAAATGAATTGTTTCAAAACATTAGAGCAACTTGACAAACAAGGGTTAAAATTACAACAAGTGTGCTTGCAAATACAATCAAACGACAAATACGGGGAGAAAAAAAAAACACACAACAAAGCTAGGGGGAAACTCAAACTGTAGCTGCCCCCAAGTGTGTGAGAAGTTCCTTTCTAGTTAGATTCCCTTGGTTCCCTGTATGGATAGGTATGTCTAAACTGATCCTTTGTCCATAGGGTTGGCTAAATTTATTTTCTTTGGGCTTCAGTTTTGCCCAACCTGTGGGTCTTTAAGCGGTAAAAGAATTATTTGCCAACCTGGTACTGGGTAGAGATGCCCCAGCTGTTCACGTTTCGGCGGTCTTTCAGCTCTCGCATGCATCCGCCTTCATCAGGGCGTATTATTTCAGGACCCTGCCGTTGAGCTTATCCCAAGGATTGGGTTGTAGAGTGGACTGGAGAGGCGAGACACCCCTTATCTTCTTGTGGGGTTGCTGCTATGCCTAATGTAGGCGCTAGTTGTCTGGACTGGGATGTCTGTAGTCCCTTCCTTGGTACTGGTTCTGATTGTTGTGGAACTGTTCCCAATTCAACAATGGTGCCCTTGTACGGGGGTGGGCAGATGTGCTGGCGGTGAGGTCCGCAAAGTCGCACTGGCGTTCTGTGTACATCTTGTCAGGGGAGGTCTTGATGTTCTCGAGATTAATATTCGCATCTGCATACACTTGTTTGCCAATTGAATTAGCTTGTTCGCGAGTAGAATGGAGCCTTGTCAAGAGGGTAGGGTACACTTATGGTTTATGGATTTCAGTTACTTGAGGCTTAGTATCCTTACCCTTTACAGCCTCGTCCCTGAACCCCAAAGGGGGCTCTTTATGATACCAATACAGAAGTCTGGACCATAATTCTTGTACATTTTTAAGCACTTGATAGTTTAGGCCTTTCGGGCCAGCCGCTCTGGAAACTGAGGACTTAGCTATAATGTCCTTGATATCATCTTCCTCAAACGAAAGATGCCATACAATGTTAGGTTGTGCAATCTCCGCGTTGGCCTGGGTATTTAAATGATTTGGTTAGATGGTCCACCAATTTCGATTCAGGAACTAAATTACAGCGAGTGCTACTGCAGTTTTTCTCCAGCTGTCCAATCACAGACCAAAAGTTTCTGGTATTACTTTCACTTAACCTCAGCATGTGTTCTCCATCTTGGTGCATCCAAAGCACTCAGATTTTCTGACCCGTTTTTGTAAGTTTGTTGTGCCTTTTTAACTTCCGTCTTGTAATGATACACACTAAGGTGCAAAGTTTTAAGGCTTCTGATTTTAATTCTAAGGGCTCTCTTCCTATCCAGGTTTCTTAATCAAAACAATATACAGGAGTACATTGTTTGCCTTTTGCAGGCTCACTTGGGGGTCAAGGTGGGAGAGAGGACTGACCAGATTGATTTGATAAAGTTTTCCAGATAGCAGTATTCTAATATGATGGATTCAAGTATTCCATTTAGCGTATTGTTCAATTTTTTCCCCTTCTTGTCTATATTTAGTCAACTGTACTTTGCCTGAGTTGGTACCTATTATTTTTTGTGGATATTGTTCTACAGCTGATAGTAGCAGGTCAGAGAAGAGTAGCTCTAAGCATAAATGGTCGCTTATGTCATCCTGCTTGATGACGAGAAGGGAACGCCAGGAAAACAGGCCCGGGGAGACAAAGATGTAGTCCAAAATGGATGAGGACTGACCGAGATGCCACGTGGCACCAAAGTCTCCCTCTGATCTGATGGCATATTTAACATTTTCAACCCCCAAGAGTCCAGGAAATCAAGCCAAATTCGACCCTTCTTTGTTAAACTTTTCGTGGGTTAAAGTCCTGCAAGGATTATGTTGGCATCAGTATAGTTCAGCTTGATTAGTTCCAATAGTGAGGACAAAATTGTCAAAGAAACCGGCGGTTCGGAGCCGGCGGGGTTCCAGTAGATGTTAATAGTAATTAGCGCGGGGTCTGGCATAACATTATTTAAATGGACTTTACACGCCTGGATTCCTATTGCATTGTTAAAGATAGGGACTATGTCTTTAAATTAGATTTTTAAAAGCCATCAATAAGCCCCCTGATGGTCTGCCCATCACTTTTTGTAATGCAGAAAGGCAGAATGATGTGTATTCCTCAATTTCCACTAGATTAATCAACCTGGTTTCCTGGAGCAAAATTATGTCATTTAGCGTGAAAAGACTCCCTCTCCCAAGTCTAGATTTAAAGATGCTGGTACCCCGCGTATTCCAACTTGCCACTCTTAAGGTGTTCTTAAGTGGCTGAGCTCCCCACCCCCAGTTTCTGCAAAATGTGCAAGAGTAGTTCTGGGATAAGTGCCAGGACTTTTTCCTGGACTGGGCCTCCAGCAGCAGGTTTTCTAGTGACTGAGTCAGTTTTCTCCAAGTTCAGTCTTTCCCCTGGACAAAGGGCTTCTAGGCTGTCCCATTTATGGGTCTTTAGTCTCCATTGGCATATCTAAATGGACTTTTAGACCATATTTCTCCAGATTGTTTGATGCATTCAAAATGGCAATTTTTGCTTTTCTTGATGCAAGGCATACTTCCGCCAGGAGGTAATTGCCAGCTTGTGGAAATTTCACTACCTCTATGTCCTCTGATGCTATGAGATGGAGGCTTGGCACTTTTCTGACCTGTGTCAGGATTACATTTCGGTTGAGGGATTTGTAGTTAGCAGGGTTCACCAGAAGATGCATCCAAACATTTGTAATGGCAAAGTCCGAAATGCTCTCCTCACCCATCACTACAGCACTATTGATCTCCTCGTGAACAGAGTCGCCGGGACAATTTTTCTCAGATCCTTCCCTTAGCTGTTGATTTCCCGACTTCATTCCAGATTTTTTCGGACTGTCGGGGGGTTGTCTTTGAGTAAGGACTGGTGCCGCCGATGCTCTGAGTGGGGCATACCCGGCTTGAGATGGCAGGGGTGTTTTAGAAGTTGTTTTGTAAAAATTGGTGTCAGTTTGAGATCCTTTTTCAGAATGGCACTTTGAAGTGAATCCACGCAGGTATTCTGCTTTGGGGCTAATTGGTTTATCTGAAGGAATATTGGAGTCCATCCAATGCTTTCTGTTGCTTTTCCTTTTTGGGATTTTGTTTTCGCTTGTCCTTGTTGGACCAAAACTGGCATTTTTTGGGGGGTCTTATTGGACTGACAATCCTCCTGCCCTGGACCATTTCACCACTTAACATACGGATCTGTCTGAAGGCCAACGCTGACATTTATAATCTCTGGCACTTCTTGCAGTTGTTCCTTCTGGTTTTTACGAACATGTTTTTTTAATGTTCTTATTTTGGTGGAAACAGTGGATGACAATGGCCCAGCCGGACTAACATCTACAGTTCTCTTCTCCACTCTCTTTTTGACTCTTTTCTGATGTTTCAATGCTGTCAGGGAACGAGATATTCTTAATTGATTTACCCCTGAGGTTTTTATTCCCACATTTTTTTGGGTTTAACCTCTCTCTTAGCATTCGAAGGGGGTATTTTACCTTTAAATCCCCTTTTTTCTCTTTTTTTTGTTTTTTCTTCTCTCTCTATAATTACGATTGCTCCCAAGTGTCCATCCTTCCTGAATCTCTTCCATATTCTTTTTGTTCCTTGGTTTGAGTCATGGAGGAGACAGTGTTTGTCTCCACTGGTGCTTCTTTGATATTGGCCAAGCGCCTAAACTCTTCTAGTGTCGATACAGATAGTGGTGTGTCGTCAAAGGGCAACATCATTCCATCTTGTTTTTGTTTTTCCTCAATTACTACGGACCGGTTCTCTAACTGGGAAACAAGCCCCTGTAGCAGACTTCGAACAGTTTCATCTTCTTTTCTACTTTAAGATGCAGAGGATTGGATTGAGGAAATATCCATGCCTTGTTTTGCCACTTCAATCCTCCTTTCCTTTAGGGATGGTACTACAGTAGATGACGCTGCTGAGCCCTACCACTGCTCTGTCACAGAAGGACATTTCCTTTGTTAGCTCAAGGAGTCAACCGGCTTGTGTCTGAACTTCTGCTTTCAGGAGCTCAAAAACAGAGAGCAGGGAACTCAGCACGAAGTTCAGAGCTGACAATGTTCCTTCGTTGGTATCGGGGCTAACCACATCTGCTATCATGTCAGTTGGAGGTGTACTAGTATTTGGAATTTCCTGACGCCGCTCCACATCCAGAAAATGTATGTGTTCCTTAGCTTCCATTGGAGAGTAGAGTCCAGATCTAGCAGGTGAGCGTCCCAGCCCTTCAGAGTCTCTTCCGTGACTACAGACAGCTGGGGCTAGGTCCGCTGAAGCAACACCCCAATCAGCAAGTTGTGGATCCACCATACAAGATACTGAGAGACACTGTCCAAGATCTGCAAAGGCTCTGCCATGTTGCCCTGGAACTGAGACCACGGACACTGAAGTATATACTTGTTAGGAAAGATTTTGTTTTTGCGGCTTTCCTCCCATAGAATTCTATTGAACACCCTTTGCTTTATTTGACTCCTGCCCTTTCCTTGCTTCCTGCTCACTTTTATGCGGAAACTGATTAGTCTATAACACAATCAGTGCTGACTGACTCTACAGATTTCTTGTATTTCTAAAACTGTACAAATCACTTTAAAGTGAGGTGCATTTAGGATACATTGTAACTATTTTGTAACTTTCGGGTTACAAATGCAATATGTCTAGGATGGGCTGGTGGCAGAGGATATGTTCCTACTGTGTTAAACTTTTTATTCGTACACTTTTGCATTTACCACAAATGGCTAATAAGTGTGGCTAGCACCAAGATGGCCGTGCCAAGAGATTTTCACCTGAGATCACAAGAGATCCAGCCCTATGATTCTTTGGCCTTCTTCCTGCCAAATAAGGAATCTCCAGGGGAAAAGCTGGGGGTTTGGGGGAGGGTGGTGTGTGTGGGGGTGGGGGGGGGGCTGGTGTGTGTGTGTGGCGGGTATGTTTGTGTCTGTCTAGTCGCAGTCCAAACCCTGGTGCCTGAACATCTATTGCTGGGCAGATTGTGTGATCAGTAGCTATCCATGACTGGATAGCCACTGACAGTTTGAATGGTGCAGATCCTTACCATTAGTGGATCTGGGCGACTCAACTTTGGACAAAAGGAGGACTTCAGCAGCCATTCCACAGATCAACGCTGGAGCCAAGAACCCCAAAGAAATGCAGCCGCTGACTACCCAAGGACGACTTTTGCAGCTGACCAGCATTCACTCTAGTGAAGTCCCTGCTCCTCTAATCCGATCCAAAGAAGACCCTTGTTGGTGTTTCAACCAGTCTTGACCCCTGCATGAGGGTCCATGCCATCTAAGCCTTTGGACCGTGTCCCTGCACCAGCGTACTCCTTGGCTATTTCACTGCAGCCGTTCTGAGTGCTTCATTGGAAATTGTAGACACCAGCTTGTACTACAAAATGTCTGCTCCTGCATTTCCAGCCTTCTAGCAACAACGGAAGCTGAACAGAACCTGCTCCCTTTGTTTGTCCATTGAAGATTGCCTATTACCGCCTGATTGTGGTGACTCCGATAGCAATCAGTCTTCTTTGCTCCCTATAGGTTTCCTGAGGCCACCTGCTCTGCAGAAGTCTTCATTTCGTCCCAAGGGTATTTCAGCTGGAAGGTGACTGGAACCGAGGTTTAAAAAATGCGACCAACTAAAACTTGTACATGGAACAGACCGTTGCACCTGTGATCTCTACAACTCCCTCAACCGGACAAATCACAGACAACTGTGCCCCAACAGATTCCTGAACCTTGGTCTCTGGAGAAAGCAAAGAGGTAAGTTAACACATCTGCCCCATCCATCCGAATCCTCTGTATGCCTACATGGGCATAAAGTTCTGTCACTATTGCACTCTTTCCTGACTTGAACCGGTGGTGATCTAGTCATGGATCCCTTCCTAGACCTGCCCTACTATAGTGGGATTGAAAGTTACTTAACTGAACTTTCCTTAACCTTTTGAGTCGCAACCGCTGGCATTGTCTAATCATACTGTAAAACCTACCTCGATAGTAGAACTTTGGAACTGATGACTTTAGGGCACCAAGTCCAAATCCATCAATGGGCTGGACTAAAAAGTGCCAGGGAAGTGTTTTGGTGCTGCGCTGAATGTTTCTACTCTCCTCTATGAATCAGACTACTTCTCTTTATTGCACTGGTTTTGAATCGTATGCTTTTCTAACAACTCAAAAGAGTGAATGTGTAGATGTTTCACAGTAAGTGCGTGTAAATATTTGCCTAGAGGTTTCATGGCTTAGTGTGCATTTTAAAAGCCTAATAAACCACTGTACATTTGTGTAATTACCTGTCTAACTGAACTATTGGTGTTTCTCTGTGTGGATTCACTAATGCCCTACACCACAGATATAGCCCTGCCCAAGACTTACAGCTCAGCTACCTACCTTGATTGGGTTTGGCTAGACTGGTGGGTGTTTCCTGTTCACCATAATAAGTTGGCAACCCAAAATCCACGCCCATGGTTGGAAATATATCTTATTACTGGCGCGATCTCATGCACAACAGAACTTCATGCCCCAAAGGATACAGTAAGCCATGAGATACAAACTGCAGAAAGGTGGCAGCCAGGACCAGCATCTGTGCGAGGAAGAGGAGATGAAGGCCCTGCGTGCTGAAGAAAGACTGAATGGCAGGACTCTGAACTGGTAGTGGGCAGCACCAACCATGAACCAAAGTTACTTCCTGTGCTTGGATTGGCACATGGAAGTAGGCATCCCGAAGGTTCAGCAACCCCAACCAGTCCTGCAGCTTGGGTGCCTGGAGGATCTGGGCAAGGGAAACCATCTTTAACTTGTCTTAGCACAGGTACAAGCTCAAGAGTGTCATATCCATGATGGGAGGTGTGCCTCAGCCTATCTTCTGGACCATAACGTAAAGGGTACCAAGCCTGCGCTCATTCCAAATGAGGAACCACCTTGATGGTGCAGTTTCTCAGAAACTGACAGACTCCCTCCAACAGAAAATGATCTAGAGGCAAGGAAGGAGGGTGGTGGTTTAAGAAACATTGACAGTATCCCAGAGTTATGACCTGTAGTGCTTAACCCCCAGACAAACAGGGACAGATAGTCACCCACTGGTGCCAGATGGACAAAGCAGCTTTGGGCATGGGGCAGCACTGGGAATCACAGAGGTGACAAAACCACCTTTGTGCTCTACAGCCCATACTCTGGCGGCCAGGACAACGCTGCTGTGGTTAGCCCAGGGGTATCTGAACCCTGCCATGGAAGGCAAAAGAGAGGTAACTTTCTAAGGCACAAACTCTGGAAGCAGACAGACAGCTGTTGGATCGCTAGATGCAAGGAATTAGCAGTGGCCTTGGACACCTGAAACATCTGCAAGGGCTCATCAGCCTTTGATCCAAAAAGCTGATCAAAGGACATGTCCAGAACTTTACATTGGACATCATGATATGATATTTTATTTATATCGCACTCATACACAAGTGTTTCAGAGCGCGACAAGGTAAGGGAGGGGAGAATACAACAACGATCTTACTAGGCCCAGTGACATTGAGAACGCACAAGTGCATGGGAAAGGGGAAAAGTGCATGGAAGGGGGAGAGTAGAAAGTGCAGAGCAGAAGAGAAACAGATGACATGCATTACTCACCGTAATAGCATTTCTGATGATTGTATCTGCTTAGATTCACATGCTGTGCATATGGTCCAACAGCCAGTGGTAACCGCAGAGTATTGCATCTCATCTTTCGGGGACCGAAAAGGGAACGTTGGCATAGGCGTGTCTGTAACACTATCCCTATTGTGACGTGTAGTGTACCCACAATCCCTCATGCGCCGAGGTCCCTCCGATTGTATTTATTCTGCCCGAGAGCGCCCAAGGCTATTGTGAGGGAGTATTTGAAGAGAGAAAGTAGAAAGACGTCTATGTTCCTTCCACCCCGAGCAGGGAGGCAGGGAGGGCGCGTGTGACTAAGCAGATACAATCATCAGAAATGCTATTACAGTGAGTAATGCATGTCTTCTACTGCTTGTTAATCTGCTTAGAATCGCATGCTGTGCATAGACTAGCGAGCAGTACCTGGAGTTGGATGTGGGTTGTGAGAAGTAACAGTAGAGAAAAGATGTCTTAATACTGCTTGTCCCACCTGAGAATCCGATCTAGAATGAGTGTCTAGGCAATAGTGTTTTGCAAAGGTGTGTACAGAACTCCAGGTTGCTGCTTTGCAAATGGACTCTAGGGGAACATTTGCAATGAATGCTATGGAAGCCCCAGTTCCCCGAGTAGAGTGTGCTCTAGGCTTGAAGGGCAGTTCTTTCTGAGCAAGAGCGTAACAGTGTGATGCATTTGACAATCTACCTTCAGATAGCTAATTTAGAGACAGTATCCCCTTTTCTACCAGTTGCCACTGAAATGAAAAACTGGTTTGTTTTCCTCAGTGGTTTAGTTCTTTCCAGGTAGGACATGACTGCCCTGCGCACATCTAGTGTGTGTAGGCTTCTTTCGGCCATGCTAGCGTGATTCTGGAAAAAGGTGGGTAGTTCGATCGATTGGTTCACATGGAACTTCGAGATGAATTTAGGCGCAAATCTGGGATGAGTGCGCAGAACTACCTTATCCCTGTGGACAGTAACAAAAGGGTCTAGAACAGAAAGGGCCTGTAGTTCGCTAACCCTTCTAATAGCAGTGATAGCCACTAGGAAGGCTATCTTCTAAGTAAGGTCTTTTAATCTTGCTTTATGCATTGGCTCAAAGGGAGATCCCATGAGTCTGGTTAAAACCACATTTAGATCCCATCCAGGAGCTGGGTGAGAAATGGGTGGATGGATCCTCTTAACCCCTTCCATAAAAGCGTTCATCACCAGTATTTTCCACCACAACACTTTGTTGTGACATCGTGTAGGCTGAGAGAGCAGCAAGATGAACCTTTAGGGAATTAAAGACCAGTCCTGTGTCTAACAAATGGGCTAGGTACAGCACAATGTGTGTGGGTGAGCAATCAATGGGATTGACGCCTTTGGTATTACACCAGATGACAAAACGTTTTGATTTGCTGGAATAGAGGGTGTTAGGTTTCCTAGCTTCCCTGACAATGTCCATGCATCTCTGAGGGAGCTGAAGGTTCCCAAACTCTATGACCTCAGGAGCCAGGCTGTTAAATTCAGTTTGTGGGCGTGGGTGTAGGGTCTAGACCCTGTCCTGAGACAACATGTTGTACGGGCCGTGTAGTTTTACTGGTGGGGAGAGGGACATTTCCATTAGATGAGCGAACCAGGGTCGGTGGGCCCACATCGGGGCTACCAATATCATGACGACTGGTTCCTGGTGCACTATCTTGTTGAGTAGGGGCGCTGGGGGGAGGGGGGATGGGGATGTTCGCGTAAACAAATTTCTCTGACCATGTTATCCAGAGTCTGTTTCCCCTTGGAGCGGTTCTGGGGGTACCTGGAGGCGTAGTCTTGGCATTGGGCGCTCTCCTGAGTTGCGAACAGGTTGATCTCTGGGAAGCACCATTGTGCGAAGACGTTGGACACAATGTCTTCATGCAGACGCCATTCGTATTCTATGGGCAGTGGGAAATCTCTGCTGAGCACGTCTGCCAGAAGATTGACTTGCTAGATATTGAGGGATCTGAAAAAGCATGTTCTGAACCCTCTCTTTGTAGGGGAAGGCGAGGCCAACCTTTGTCCGGATTAGAGCCCCAAGAACTTGACTGGGGACTAGACTGGATTTTTTCTCGTTGATAAAGAATCCCAGACTGAACAAAAGGTCTACGGTCTTCTGGGTGTTCAAAAAGCATGTGTCGTAAGAGTCCCCTGTTATGAGCCAGTCGTCGAGGTAAGGGTAAACCGGGATGGATAGTCTGCGCAGATGTGCTGTCACTACTGCCAGGACCTTTGTAAACACCCTTGGCGCTACGGCGATGCTGAAGGGGAGCTCCTTGAATTGATAATGCCTGTCCTCTTAGATATTTCCTGTGCGCTGGCAACATTGAAATATGAAAGTATGCATCTTTCATGTCCAATGTTGCCATGTAGTACACGTTTCAACAGTGGGATCACCTCTTGTAGCGTTACCATCCAAAATGTTGAGGTTTTATTAATTTGTTTGCTGAGCGCAGGTCTAGAACAGGGCGCACAGTGAGCTCCTTTTTGGGTACAAGGAAGTACACTGAATAAATACCATTGTTTACCTGAAGAATAGGGACGGCTTCTATGGCGTCCTTTCCCAGCAGCGCTTCCACCTCTTGATTCAGGATCTGCAGATGGTCCGGCGAGATGAGTCGTGAGTGTGGCGGTCTGAACTGTGGTGGTCAGGTGAATTTCACGCAGTACCCGTGGGCGACCGTCTTTATAACCCACTGGTCTGAAGTTATCCCCCCCCCCTCATGCCTCGAGGAAAGATGTTAAACGCCCCCCGACCGGGGTGACAAGGGAAGGGACCTGGATCTGTTGGTCATTTCTGACCAGAGGCTGCAGCTCCTCTGGGGTTGGGGCCTCTGCCTTTGCCGCGTCGTTGACCCCTACAGGTGGGTAGTTGGCAGGGCTTCCTGATGTTTGTCCAGAGTTCCAGTTTCCCGTGTTGTAGTAGTTCTGACCTGCACGGGACTGCCCTCAAAAGGACTGACGAGAACCGCCTCCCCTTTGGGTGGGAGGGAAGGTTTCTGAGTTATTTCTTGTAATGATTTAAGAGTCTCCTGCTCTTTCTAAGCCCCCTCCAGAGCATCGTTGACCGCTTTCCCGAAGAGATTGGTCTCTTCTATGGGTTTATTAATAAAGACGGCCTGTGTTTCAGGCTTGAACCCTGAGTTGCGTAGCCAAGCGTGCCGCTTGAGTAGTGTGCCCTGGGCCAGGGATCTGCCTGCTGTCTCAGCAGTGTCCAGAGTGTTCTTGATTATATTTTGATTTACTTGCCTGCCCTCGGCCATGATGGTGAGAAGTCTGGCCCTAGCGGGGTCAGGGACCTCCTGGAGACCCCCTTGTACGAGGTTCCATTGCGCGTCTGCATAACCGGCAAGCAGCGTGGTGTTTTTCGCTATGCGTGCGGTGTGTGCAGCTGCTGTGGTAACACGCTTACGTAAGGAGATTCCTTATCCTGAGGTGCCTCCCCCGTAGCAAGGGGTACCCCCCTGCTTGTTTCCAGGTGGTAGTGATTACCAAGGAGTCGGGGTTGCGTGGCCTTTAATATATTGAGGGTCTGTTGGACCTGGCCAAAATAGTTTTTCCACTCTTGGATTCACTGACCGGGTCTGAGCTGGCGTGACCAGGGACAGGGCCAAACTTCTCTTAACAGAGTTCAAGAGGTGAATGGCTTGGCTTGAGGGGGGTTTCTCTTTGAGAATGTCTTCCACAAAGTCTTGTTCCGGTATCGCCTCCTGGGTGGTGATCTGAAAAAGCTCTGCTGCCTTCTTTAAAATGGCATTGAAGGCCATTTGATCGTTCACAGGCGAGGCCTGACGGGCCGAAGTGGTGGGAGAATCCAGGCATAGGACATCAGTGTCCTGATCTTGCATGGGAAGCGCCCATGGCTCAGGCTCCACTTCTGGGTCTGGACCACATCTTCATGGTAGGCAGAAGCCGAAGGCTGAGTCAAGATTTTCCTGGAAACGTGAAGCTGACCCCAAAATAGGGTCTTCACGAGATCTCTTAGGGGAAGGTTGCTCAGAACGCGAGACAATCCTTTATAGACGGTCCATGCATCCTTCAAATTTCTCCTTGGTCCACTTAGATGAACCAGAAGGGCAGAATGGTGGAAAAACATCTTCCTCTCTTTCGCGGCGAAATTTGTCCCCAAGGGTGTTGGACAGAGGCTCTTGACTGTCCTCATAGGTTTAGCTAGTACTGGGGCGCCATGGCGTGTCTTTTAGACTTGTCCGCTTCACGCGCCATGCGTTTCGACGGTATATTAGGCGTCAGCCCAACCGCCGAACTAATCCTTGCGATACTATCCTCAATCTCCGCGAGTCAATGGGTCAGCGGCAGATCTACTGCGGCTTCAGAGGGCCCACCGGTAGATTTTGCGCCTATGGAAAGGCTAGGAGGCCTAAGAGTAGGTTTAGGGCCTACCAAGGCCTTAGGGGGCGCCAGTGCGTCGGATGACCGATTTAGAGGTAGCGCCCTTATTTTTGGAATGTCCAAGTCGCAAAACAATGCTGCGGATGCAGGGAAGGCTGCTGATCTATCAGACCAGAGGATTCCGATGAAATTTTCGGCGGACCTGTTGGCGCCTTCACCTTTTTCGACGGAACCGTCAAAATCGGTGGAGGGGTTTGTGTGTTTAGTGTTTCGTGGTTTCTGTACGCCCCTGTCACCGGGTGTTGTCCCCGAAGCGAGACTTACAGAAGGAATAGAGGGTTTGGGGACGGGAGTGGCAGACCTAAAGCGTCCGCCTCAAGGCCGATGACATCCGATGCAGAAGTCTGGTCATCAGTAGTGCCCCCGTCACTTTCGGCGGGTGTGGCGGTGGGGGAAGAGGGTTCCGCCCGCGGCATAGCGTACGTGGCCCACTGCTTTACACGGCGCTACTTCAGGGTCTTAGGCCAAAGGAGCTCACACGCCGCACACCGCTTCTCGTCGTGATCTAGGGGTAGACAAGAATTACACGTTCTGTGCTCGTCTTTCCACGGGTACCTGACCCTACACTTAGGGCAGAACCTAAATGGTGTCCTTTCCATAGCAAAAGGTATAAACAAAGCTGACCAGACCTTGAGGGCAAAGAGGAGAGACATAACAAAAGATATGGCCACTCCAACCCCACTCTCCCTACTCTGTAGGCCGACCTGTGGGCCCGGCCACGTGGATGGCTCAGCCGCCAGATCTTAGGCACCGAACTCCACCGCCAGTCGAAACTTCCTGCAGTCGAGGTTGTTGAATCTCTGTTGAAGTGACTTAAGGGGAAATAACCGACAAAGTCGGTATAAAGATAATGTCTCTTCTGAAGTGCTCCGCTATATGGTGACCAGTTATCTGGGCGGAAAGAAACTATCTGAGGGACCTCAGCGCGTGATGGATTTTGGGTATACTACACGCCACAATAGGGATAGTGTAACAGACACGCCTATGCCGACGTCCCCTTTCGGTCCCCGAAAGAAAAGATGCAATACTCTCCGGTTACCACTGGATGTCGGACCATATGCACAGCAGAAGATTAACAAGCATCAGAAAAATAATAAATACAAATAGATAAGAGACAATAAACATTGGTAGTGCAGCCAGCAAGTGGCAAATGCTGTGTGTACAGCAGCAGACTGGGTACGTCTGATAAGTGCAGAAAAATAAGAAAATGGGGTGTGGGGGCTGTATGGGTGCAGATACAGTCCCCAGTGCAAGGGGTGGCCAGGAGGCAGTGCAGGAGGGTGAGCAGGTACCTGGGCTCAGGGGCCATAGGGTGGCTACGTGCACAGTGCCAAGAGAGCAGATCAGCAGGGGAGAATGGGAGCGAAGGCAGAAGCAGAAAAGAAGGTCTTGAGGTGCTTCCGGAACCGCAGATGGTTCTCCTCAAGTTTTAGAGTGGCAGGGAGGCTATTCCAGAAGGAGGACTCACCTGAAGACAGAGATTTACCCCCAGTTTGTTTCTTTAAAAAAATTACTGACCCGGAGGGACTTAGAGGTAGAGGAGTGAAGAGCTCGAGAGGGGAGGTATTTGCTGAGGGATAGCTGAAGGTATTTTGGACCCAGAAAGCCTTGTGGACAATGCAGAGGGTTTTTAATTTAATCCTTGCATCCACTGGGAGCCAATGGATAGATTTCAGAGCTGGAGAGATATGATCCCAGGGCTGGAGGCCAAGGACAAGTCTTGCAATCCTGTTCTTGATTAGTTGCAGCGGGCGGAGAGTAGAGGCAGGTAGATTTAGAAAGAGGCTGTTACAATAGTCCAACCTAGAGAGAACCAGAGCTTGAGAGACGGTGAGCTTCTGGGGGAAGGATTGGAAAGGCAGAGTACCCCTGAGGAGGTGCAGTAGGAAGTTTGACTTTTTAGAGACCTCAGGAGCGAATACAGGGGTCCTCATCCAGGAATGTTTCCTCAGGATAGAATCCATGTCTACAGAGCACACCACACAATCTGTGTCAAGGCCGAATGGTAAAATCTGGCCGGCAGCATTCTTTATTTTGCTAACAATGTTGTTGAAACCTCCTCTGCCCCCTCCCCTCATTGTTTGCACCGGAGACGAGCCGCCACAGAACCAAGGTATACTTGGCCAGGGTGAAAGAAGTGTTCACATAATGCAGGACCAGCTACTTGACACAAAAGCTTTGCACCCCATTGAGTTCAGCTTCTTACTCTCCCCGTCAGGGGGGCCAAGTAGTGTAGGTCAGACGCTAGGCACGCTGTCAGGCATGTACCACCACGCTCTCCCATGACAGATGCGTAATAAGGAAACCTGAACAATGCTTTTTTGCATTGCCTGTTCAAGCACAGTGGTGGATGCTGGTTTCTCCAATGCTGACAACATAGGGATGCAACCGCTGTGTTGGAAGCCAACAAGGTCTCCCTGGGAGGATCTTTTCAAGATATCCGTTAGGTCGTTTTATGCCTTATAACTATGTCTCCACCACCTTCACCATCACCCTTTGGTATGGAAGATGAGGCATACTCTGCCCAGAGAAATGTGCATCAAAGCCACTGGCTCCTTGACTGTCCAAGGTTAGATCAGCCAGTTCCGCCGTCCCCCGCCCGCCTCACTCAATCCATCCATCATAAAACTCCTCATTAAAGTGCCTAGCCACCCTGGAATGCATGGGTTCAAACGCAAAGGTGAAATGTTCTTAGGAAGCACCTGCACTGAGGCAAGAGTGGCCCGCATCAAGGGTCAGAGTCCACCAGTGGAGTCGCGACCAAGCTCTTTGATGTGTTGTTGTGGTCCACAGAGGCACCACTGCCGGCTTCATGAAGCATGGATGGGCCTGAAGGCACCAAGAGGCCAAAACACAAAGCCGTCATAGGGGGAGGGGGTTTCCACCATCTGCTGGCTGATATTTTTCCATTCCTCAGTAGTAGAGGATTTAGTGGGAAATGGGATCTGCATGGGTGGCGAGTCCTCCAAGGTGTTGCTGGAGCGAGAGTGATGACTTTGCTCCCTGGAGAACAAGAAATACTGATGCCAAGTAGAGTTGCTGGGGGGAAAGACCTCTTCCCTAAATTGTTTCTTCTTGTCCTTGAGAGAATTGGACAGAGTCCTCTTACCAATCCTGTGGTAGAAAGTGAAGCACTTTATAGGCATTCTCCTTGAGGGCCACAACTGGCAGGATCTGCAATCCTCTGAGTTATGCCCTTTGTTGAGACCGAACAGGCAAATCCTGTGGGGAACACACACACAAATATCTTTCTGCCGCAGCCCGCAGAGGGCTTGAAGCCAGAGCCTTCATGCATGTTGCAGTTAGCAAAAGGAACATTGCATTTTAGAAGTGTACTGTGTGCACAGAAAAAAGATCACAGGGCACAAAGGCTCCATATATACTGGCCTCAATGTTCTGTCTGACAAGGGTGCACACAAGGGTGACGGGTGGAGCAGTGCTATGCCCCTTGGTGGTGAAGAAATGTCAGAAGACCGCTGTAGAGAAAAATCTCAAAGATGAGGAATCTTTACAAGTAAGGAATCCATTAGAAAGCCATGACCCCCGTGCCCAAGAAACAGGACAAGGGGTAGGAATTTTCAATTTGCTTTTAGAGCGCAAACTAATCAAGATGGGAAAAAAAGAAAGAAGTGCACACAAATCATTACAGACACATATACCACCTCCAACACGTTTCCTTACCATTGGTTTCCCTGTTGACAATCACGCAGTAAAGCAAGGAGAAAGTTGTGACTATCAGAATTTGGCAACTACATTATAGAGACATGGAACGTGTCATTCACTCATGTTAGGAATGCAGGTAAACTGAAATGAATTCATCAGTATCAATAGCGCCTTGAAACACTTTTGTATAGGTGCGTTATAAATGCCACATCATAAAAGGAGACAGAAGCACAGGCAAATCATTACAGAAACAGATCTACTTTTTTTTTTTTTACCATTTGTTTCCCTGATGACGTCCACTCAGTAAAGATACTAGACCCCGGTGACCAGCGGCCTTTGGCGACCACATTCTGTAAACACTGAATGTGGTATTCCAAACATGTAAGGAATGCAATTAACTGAAAGACCAGAAGAAAATGAAATTTAACAATAAAGTCTATTAATTAGGTCCGCGAACTGAACACACATGGTGGATTGAGAACTTCTCAAATAGATTAGCTACTCAATGAAGGCTGTTAGACTAATAGTACCATTCTCATGTACATATTAGGACCCTTTGTATGGAATTACATTGATGGATTCCTGCATATGCACTGAAAGTAATTGGATTCATCGGATTTCATTTTTTGTATTTATGTATGTGCACCAATGTTTCTTCATGTTTACAAGGTTCTTATTGTATTTAGTCTGTGTAGTTTCATGACCTTGTTCTGTTGCTGCTTATTCCAATACGGTTTTGTCATTTGATACATTTGTTAAATATATGAAATTGTTTTCAATTTCTTCCATGGAAACAAAATTCTGCATATATTTTTTAGAGCCAACATGACAAGGGAATGAACATCTGAAATTGTTTTCTTTTTCTATGGGATGCCAAACTATGTCAGAGGAGATGTTTCTCAGCTTCATAAGAGCCTGTTAGCAAGACAGGTACACTTCAATTGATACACATTTGATTGGGAGGCATTTGAACATCCACCAATATGTTTAGGACCTGAACCCTGAAACAGATACTTAACAAGAAAAAATGACTTACTGACCCAACTACATATTACTCATTTAACCTTCAGTCAACACGAAATTATAACAGCATTGAAGGGTTGCCCAGCCATAAGAGCCTTCGGTTCGACCTCTGCCCTTTGGATGTTTATAAGCATGAACTCGTTTTTCCAGCCCCAATCTTATCACAATTATTCAATGCTATTAATAGAGCCCTGGTTACCCTGGCTGGAATAATTCAATGCTTGTTCCTATATTTAAAAATGGGGGTCATGATAATCGAGGCTGCTACAGTCCCATTTCTCTGCTTGATTCAGTTGCCAAACTATTTGGGAAATTAATATTATCAAGGATTTTGGTTTGGTCTAAACTATCTTATCCAATATACTTTATTCAGTTTGGTTTCTACAAATGCTTAAGTACTACAGATCAAGCATTACATTTATTTCTGATAGCACATCCATAGCTGGCTACACCACTTGAGTCTTTTTGGCTTTCATGTACTTATTCTGTGCCTTCGATTGTGTCAAAAGGGGATTGTTATGGGGAAAACCAGAAAAGACTTGCACAGAATATAGTCAGTTCACGCTTTTCATCTAAGAGAGGGGTGCATCATGGGTGTCCTGGCTCCCCTCTTATTCAACTTACATATTAATGACATTGCGAGTGAGTGGAGTAGTGTTTCAGATGTACCCATTCTCTCGGGTCAATGCTATTCCATTTTGCTGTAGGCAGATGACAGTGCTCCTGGTGTGTACTCTGAAAAAGTGGCAATCCCTAGTTGATATTTTTTTCTTCATTTATGGGTGCAAGAGATCTTTCAATTAATATCTCAAAATCTAAGATGATGGCATTGGGGACAAAACAGCCCATAAAGCATAGCATTCCTTGAAAACATAAGGCATCTGGCATCTGGGTGAGTCATGGTCAAGATCTAGCAGGACGCATGAAACAAACTAATGGGGCACTATTCCGTTTTACCAGAAATACTGGAAGCTTTCCAATTAAGGACATATTGATGGCTTATAGAGCAAAGAGGGTAAAGATTATGCAGCAGGTGATGGGGGTATTCTAATGAACCATTAGCGCATGCAGAAGGTCCTGAGGGTGCACCGGAGCACTCCTAGTTGTTTTCTGCATGCTGAACTAGGAGTCTTATCTGTCAGACTACATCATAATCAAGTCCCTAAAGCTGCAGTGTTCACATGGACCGAACCGTAGCAGTTATAACAATGGGGATGCTAACTGACTGGCTTCAAAGTGACGTTGGGTCAAAACTAGTTGAGAAACAATGGCTTGGCTCCTAGTTTTCCAACCCTTCCACTCTTTACCAAAACTGAAAGCCATTGCTAGAACGCTACTTTGGCCATTCAAATTTATTAAGAGAAGATCTTTTATTAAAGAACCTCATGGTTTGTACATACATACCTATTGAACTAGCTCATTCTCAGGAATCTTACTTAAACGGGACCAGGAATTCATTTTCCCCATCACTTATTACGAAACGTATGCTTAGCATGGTCCCCCTAAAGGAATTTATCAGGAAATGGAAAAATCCCCCTACAAGGGACAATAAATGTTCATGTGGGCAAAACATTGAGGATATTATGCAGTTCTGTCCCGAATATAAAACACAGCATAGTAGGCTCCTCCTGCCTTTATTAAGCAAAATGGTCTTTAGGCAGCGCAGTGCCCACACTGATGTTTTTAACCATGTGTAATTCTTCCCTTGTATGTTGGACTGTTGAACAGTTCTTGGTCTAGGATTTTAAAATAAGGTCAAAGATTGGAAGTTGATGTTTTTTGCATTATTGCTATACATATTAAGCCTTGAAGCTAAAATGGGTTTCTCATTTTTTTAATTTACTCCATTTTGCTAATTTAGTATTGCTTTTATGGAATATATTTTTCTCCGAAAGAAAGTTTTTTCTTATTCTTCTTTTACTGACTCAGACGACTTCTTAGCCTGCATCATGGCTGAATTTAGCCCCACTTTTACCTCATTGCTGCACTTCACCATGCACAAACATCAAAATCCTGACCAGTGGTATTACATTTTTAGCAGACCTAGAAACAAATTACCTGTGTGCTACTACTATAGATCCATCAACCCCTCCCTCCATTCAATACATCTATCCCGCCATCCAATTCACCCCTCTATCCAATAAACCCATGCATGCCTCAATCCACCCTCCCTTCCTTCATCCACTCCTTACATCCATACAATGAGTTAAATGCAGATGCCCCAGCTCTGGGTTTTGTGAACAGCAGCATCCTTTTATAGGTGGACTACAATGTTTTAATCTCTAAAGCACCCTCAGTATTGCAGAGCCAGTTGAATCTGTTTGTTAAACTCTTATTTTTCCACTGTTTTACAATCAAAATTTCAAAGACTAAAACAATGGCCTGCTTTAGTAAAAGACTGCTGAGATCGGGTTTAAACACTTTTTCCCTGAATCGTGCTGCCCTGGAATGCATTGGCTGATTAGAGCAAAAGCCTAAGCTGGGGCCAACGCGCTGAGAAGGGAAGAGTTATATTGGGGAGAAGAGGGAGGTAGATGTCAATTTTGCAGTGTGTTTCGGTAATAAAACCGTTTCCAATGCACTAACAGTATAAAACATCCAAGCAGTCCCAGTGGCCTTTTATGGAGCAGATATATTGGGATACAGCAATAATGATGAGCTTGTAACTGTAGAAAACAAAATACTGAAACGACTGATGGGACTACCTAATAGCACCCCTTCTGTCCCAGTTAAATTGGAACTGGGAATAACAGGAATGGAGTTCAATGCCAAACTGAAACCACTTATGTACTAGTTTAGGCTGTGGACTACTTAACATGTGCAGTTACTGGGCAGTTCTGGTGGGCTTCCTCGTGATACCAGGAGCTAAAAACCTTAAACGGTTGGCTTACAATAGGGAAATGCTAATGTTAAATCTCCTGTGCCTTTGGAAGGACCCATACAAATATGGCAAATCGTAAAAAAACAACTCTAATCCCAGCCTTTAACGATTGGGGAACCCAAAACCAATTGGCGATCTGCCGGAGGAAAAACCTAGCCTCAAATAATCGAACAGGCAAACATAGGAAAGGAGAAATATCTTGATTATGCGTTGGATAAATCTCATACAATTGTATTCACAAAAGTTCACCCCAGCATCCCCCCTCCCAACATTTGATGGACAAAGGGTAATAGCCAAAGTATCCTTTCTGTGGTATTTGGGAAAAGGATGAAATTCATTTTCTGTTCTAATGCCAGTTATATGATAAGCTTTGATCGCAATGGTTAAAACCAGTATGGAACAAGCCAGGAACAACGACTATGAGTAATGCAAGGCCCCCCCCGCCAAAACTATCCGATTCATTATAGAAATCATAAGTTACTCACTGTAGTGACTAACATACTCCTAGTCCATAGTCCTTTTCTCCATGCTGCATGGGCGTCCCTCGCTAGGGACGGGAGACGGAACATTTTTCACCAGAAAAAAACCTCCCCCTTTAAATTTAGAGGCGCGCAGTGGCGTGGTCATGGGAGCTTGTGACTCCGCCCACTGGCACCATCCCTCAGTCCCCATTGACGTGGCGACAATATTAACATTGCCTAATGACAGCAGTTTTATTAGGGGGAGGATGGTGGGAAGTATGGAGGAAAGGGGAATATGGACTAGGAGTACGTTAGTCACTACGGTGAGTAACTATTAATTACTCCTACATCCCGTCCCCTTTCCTCCATACTCCATGGGCTATTACAACTGAATGTAGCCCCAACGTGGAGCGGTGACCCTACTTAAGAAAACAGGTTCCGTAGAACCACCTGTCCGAAAGTCGCGTCTGTCCTAGAGCCGGCATCCAAACAGTAATGCCCCCTGCTGATGACCTGCCATTGGACCTTTCTCTGGAAGGCAACCACCGTGGCCTTGGCTCGGACAGCATGGGCATGCATGTTTGTTGGAAGTGGCTTGTGCTGCCGCTTATAAATCTCCTTGATGGCTGAAACCATCCACCTTGCTATAGAGGCCTTGGACGCCTGATAACCTGGCCTTGAATCCCCCCCCCCCAAATTGACGAAGAGAGCGTCCGACTTGCGGAAGCTCTTGGTCCTGTCCTGTTACAATTTCAGAGCGCGTCTGACATCCAGACAATGCAAGACCCTTTGAGCGTCGTCCATAGTATCCGCAAAGAAGGTAGGTAACACTATCTCTTCATTCAGCTGGAAAGAAGAGACTACTTTAAGTAGAAACGCAGGGTGCATTTCTCTGTGAAAAGTGGTGTAGGGTTCTGAAGCCACCAGTGCCCGATTCTCGCTAACCCTACGCCCAGTCATAAGCCCCACCAAAAGCACTGTTTTAATGGCGACAAGCACAATGTCCGCAGATACCATTGGCTCGAAAGGTTTGTGTGCAAGGGCGCCCAACACTACATTGAGGTCACACACAGGGTGTGGTTTCTTGATGGGCGGTGAGGCCCGCCAGATGTCGCTTAACTGCTGGGTTGGAGGAAGAGAAGAACTCCTCCTCCGAGTTCCTGTAAGCTCCTATGGCTGCCAGGTAGGTGCAGCATGTGTCTATTTGCACCCCTGAGTGTGCGAGGTGCACAGAAAATGACAGCATGTTGTCCAACATGCAAGTAAAGGGGGGGTGGGGGGTTTCGATTTCCTTAGAGTCCGCCCAGTGACAGAACCTAGTCCATTTACTTGTGTACTGACTCCTAGTGCTCAGAATGATGTCTAGGTTAGTCTGTGACAGGCTCAGATGCTTTAGTGTGACCTGTTCAGGAACCACGTTGTGAGGGCTAACTTCTGTGGAGCGGGGTGGATGACCATGCCCCCCTGCTGAGAGAGGTGGTGAGCCGGGCCCAATGGCTGGTGAATGGGCGGCCTGTCCAAGAGGCTGAGCAGCTCCAAGAACCATGGTCTCGCCGGCCACCACAGAGCTATCAAAATGATGCAGCAGTGACATGATTCTCTTATTTTGCAGATCACCCTGTGGACAAGGGGAGTGGGAGGGAATGCATATGCTGTCATGTTGTTCCAATGTATCTGGAACGCGTCACCCAATGAGCCAGGACACTGGCACTGCTAAGACACGAACTGTGGACACTTCCTGTTGGACCAGGTGGCGAAGAGATCCATCTGAAGATGCCCCCCATCTGCTGAAGATTCCCCACAGGACCTGATCTTTGAATGGTGATTCGTAATTGTCAGCTCCCAGTCTGCTGAGCCGTTCCACCTCCATGTTGGACTCCCAAGGGAGGTGGATTGCACTCAAGTAGATCCCGTTCTCCAGGGCCCACTCCTACATGCTGATCGCTAGACTGCACAGCGGAGGGGACTTGGTGCCACCCTGCTTGTTGATATAGTACATGCTGGTGGAGTTGTCCGTCTGAATGAGGACCACCTTGCCACTGATAAGCGGCAGGAAAGCCTTGAGAGCGAGCCAGATAGCTTTGAGCCCCAGTCTGTTTATATGGGCCTTCTGCTCCTGGAGGGACCAGACTGCGTGGACACTGTTGTCCAGGGTAGCGCCCCAGCCTTCCAGGGAGGAATACGCACGTGGCAGTCCCTGGACCACCAGGCCAGGTCCGGGTGGAGAAAGGAGGGAATGCTCCCAAGTGCCGCTTGGGAGACTCGCTCCTGATTCCATGAGGCTGCCAAGTGCAGCTGTAATCTCATCAACTGGAGTCTCTTGTGGGGTACAGCCTGTAAGGGAACTGCCATGATACCCAACAGATGCTGGTACCACCAGGCCGAGGCCACATCTTGGCTGAGAAAGTGACGAGTGGCCCTCTTGATGGCCATGATCTGTCCTCCAAAGGGAACATTCTCTTGAAGCTCGTGTCCCAGAAAGATCAGGCTCTGTGTAGGCTGCAGCTGAGACTACTTGAGGTTGACAGAAAATTCCAGTTCGTGGAGTGTAATCATCAGCGCAGAGGAAGTGTGGTGAACTTCCTCTGGGGATCACACCCTGACGGGCCAGTCGTCCAGGTACAGGTAGACATGGTGGCCCTGGGCCCAGAGGAGGCAGACGTATGAATGCAGGAGGACTGCATTCATACGTCTGGTAAATACCCTGGGGACTGAGTCGAGGCCTAAGGGTAGAACCTTGTACTGAACATGGAAGCCCATGATCCTGAAGCGTAGAAAGGACCGATGAGGCTGCCAAATTGGGATGTGTAGATACAAGTCCTTCATCCAGGGAGCAGATCCAGTCTCCACTGCCCTGCACAGTGTCTCCGCGATGAGTGCTGGCGTAACCATCCTGAATTTGTGAAGAGGGAGGGAGGGAGAGGTTGAGGGTGGAGAGGTCCAACACAACATTCAGGCTAGTCTGGTTCTTCGAGTAGAAGCCCAAGCCTCTCTGGGAGGTTGCCTGGCTCTTTACGAGCGAACGAATTTCTGCCAACAGAGTTGTCATCCCAATCTATGGGAGTGGAAGGGAGGAGAGGGAGGGATTGGTAGACTGTACCCCGTGGATACTACGGTGAGGATCCAGGGGTCCACAAACCTCTGACGCCAACGCAGAGCGTGAAGGGCAAGCCTGCCCCCCACCGAAGACACATGGGTCAGAAGGGGCCTGTAATGCTTTCTTTCCCTCTGAGGCTGATGCAGAGGAGGGGGACTGAAAGAAGCCTAGTCCTCTGTTCTTGGAAGCCCCGGACCCCGCCGAATGCCTGCCCCTTATCGAAGCATTGTTGCGACTGGGTGTATGCCTTGGGCGTGGCCATGGTGAGGATAAAGACTTTGCAGTTTGGGAACAGTTTTTCTTTTTATCTAGCTCCTCATCGGTGGTGGAATGGAAGAGGTCACTACCCTCAAATCGAAGGTCCAATATGCTTTCCTGGACATCAGGGTTGAACTTGGTAGCCCGTAGCCAGGCAGCCCTCATTTTTGTGGCTATGCAGATGGCACGGCCTGAGGTGTCAATGTGCGCCACGGTGGACTCCATGATGTCTTGAGCCAGCAGTTTAGCTTCAGCCAGCCCCGCCTTGAAACGTGCCTGGCTCTGCACCAGACGTTCTGGAAGGAAGTCAGCCATTTCCCGCCCAAGCCTCTGGTTAACGGCTGCCAGAATGGCATCCGCGTTTGATTGTTGAAGGTGCCGTGAGGCTTTGCAACAAACATGCTTTCCTTGCCTAACAGCGCTCAGGACGATTTTCCTGAAGACGACTGAGGCTTGGAGTTGAGTGACGCTGCAGCGATCACCGAAGAATGTGGTTGAGGGGGTGCCGACAGCAAGAGTGTATCCCCCTCCAATTGCCTATACTTGGCGTTTAGGCCCCGATTGGCAGTCTGGGCTGAATGGGGTTTAAGCCAATCCTTTTTGGCCAAGGTGACAATGTCCTTCTGTATTGGAATCCCTGTTATAGCCGCAGGGTGTAGAGTGAGGACCTCACCCAGGACCCCCACATCCAGTTGCCCGACCTCTGGTTGCGGAAGCCCCCAATATTCTGCCAATCCCGCAAGCCGTTCATGGAAGGCCTTGGCTGAAGATGGCATGTCGGGGTCTTCCTCCTCCTCCTCATCAGTGTCCACCAGTGGGTCCGGAGCCAGTGACTGCTGTGGATGCTGGTGTGGAACCACCTGAATTGTGGGAGCCGGAATCGAAGGAGCCCGCAATGGCAGTGGGGTCTGTGCTGGGGTTTGCGGTGCCGGAGCCATAGGAGGAATGGCTGTAGGCGCCTATGTAGGGGCCGGCGGGAGCATGTCCGTGATCACAACCTGAAGGATGGCCCCTATCTGAGGAGATCTCATGAGTGTGAGGAACTTATTTAAAAAAAACATCCTTGCAGGCCAGTGAGGTGGCAGGTGATATTGACGGGGTAGCGGGCGGCTGCTGGGGCCGGTGCATACTCTGTCTTGCCTGTTGCAGGGAAAATCTGTCCTGCAAAGTTAATTGATAAACTGTAGGCCACCTACCCGGTTGAGACCAGTCCCACCTCGAAACTCGTTCTCCCACCTGCTCCGCATCTAGGGGCGGTATTAGACGAGCAGTCATTTTGACTGGTGTGGCGGGCATTTTGTCGAGCTGCGAGCTAAAGTTGTGGTGCTTACCTCGCTGGGCCTGGCCTCCTCCAGGACCCTTGGCTGAGGAGCACGAGACCTACCCTGCACCTCAGGACGGGGCCTGGTAGGCGCGTTGCCCTCGGCTGCATTGCCAGTAGTGTGCTGCGTACAAGCATGTCCTCACCATCTGACCGGTACTCGTGCGCAGCCCCTCGGGTGTAACCCTGGTAAAAGAACCTTGTGGTCCCTCAGCACTGTCCCCAGAAGGATCTAATAGTCTGGCGGCCGGTAGCTGGAGTAGCCTTGTTACCTGTGCTGGTGGGAGAACCTGAAAGGTTCCTCCCTCTCCAGCATTTCCTTGGGAAGGAGTCACCATTGCGGGGTGTGATGGAAAATAGCGGCTATACCATGGGCCTTGACTGGTATCTGACAAAGTCCTTCAAGTCCTGTGGGGGCAACTTTTCGAAGAGCTCCCTCCACTGAGCTAACCTGTTCTTGTGAGCGTGTGGTGTAAGCGCATCACACGTGGAACAACCCTCCCAGCCGTGATCGGAGCCAAGACAGCGGAGGCAAAGAGCGTGGGGGTTGGACGGGAAGAGCCCTTCGCAGGCTGGACACCTGCTGAAGCACGCTGACGTCGACACGCACCAGGGAGGTGCGTTGCCACAGGACCGAGTACCTGATTGAACAAAACGGAACACAAAAGATAGAAGAAAGACTCCGGGGAAGAGCGTGTGGTATTAAAAGGCCGAAGCCAAACCTAGGAGGGCTGGTGAAAGTGGCCCATTCCCGTCGATGCCAAAAAGGGGACTGGGGAGTGGCTCTGGTGGGCATCCAGGGGAGCGCATGGTCCCAGGGCCGTGCCCCTACACGACTCTAAATTTAAAGGGGAAGAAGGTTTTTTCAGATGAAAAAGGTTCCGTCTGCCGCCCCTAGTGTGGGACGCCATGCAGTATGGAGGAGAGGGGATGGGACGTAGGAGTATGACAATGCATTACTTACCGTAAAAGCATTTCTGATGGTTGTATCTGCTTAGATTCACATGCTGTGCATAGGTCCGACATCCAGTGGTCACTGCGGAGTATTGCATTTTGTTTTTCGTAGTCAAAAAGGGACGTCGACAAGGCGTGTCTGAAACACTATCCCTATAGTGACGTGCGTTGTACCCACAATCCCTCACGCGTCGAGGTCCCTCTGTTTGTATTTTTCTGCCCTGAGGGAGCCTTCTAGACGTGAGTACAGAAAAGAGAGATATAAAAGGAAGTCTATGTTCCTTCCATCCGAGCGGGGAGGAAGGGTTGGCGCATGTGAATCTAAGCAGATACAACCATCAGAAATGCTTTTACGGTAAGTAATGCATTGTCTTCTGATGTTTGTTAATCTGCTTAGAATCACATGCTGTGCATAGACTAGCGAGCAGTACCCGGAATTGGCGGTGGGTTATGAGAAGGAACTGTAGAGAAAAGATGTCTTAATACTGCCTTTCCCACCTGGGAGTCAGATCTAGAGTGTGCATCTAGACAGTAGTGTTTTGTAAAGGTGTGCACAGAACTCCAGGTAGCCGCTTTGCAGATGGACTCAAGGGGAACATTTGCAATGAATGCTATGGACGCCCCCGTGCCTCGAGTGGAATGTGCTCTTGGCCTAAAGGGCAGTTCTCTCTTAGCAAGAGTATAGCAGAGAGTGATGCATTGAACAATCCATCTAGAAATAGTGGACTTTGAAACTGCATCCCCTTCTCTTCCTGCTGCCACCGAGACGAAGAACTGATTAGTCTTCCTCAGTGGTCTGGTTCTTTCCATGTAGAACATGACCGCTCTGCGGACATCTAGTGTGTGCAGAGTCCTTTCTCCCAAGTTGGAAGGATTTTGAAAGAACGCTGGTAGTTCTATAGACTGGTTTACGTGGAATTTTGAGATGAATTTCGGAGCAAACCTTGGGTGAGTGCGTAGAACCACCTTATCTCTGTGAACTGTAACAAAGGGGTCTAGAACAGAAAGAGCCTGTAGTTCACTTACTCTCCTGATGGAGGTGATAGCTATTAGAAAAGCAGTCTTAAGAGTGAGGTCTTTAAGAGATGCTTTGTGCATGGGTTCAAATGGTGAGCCCATGAGTCTGGTAAGTACCACGTTAAGGTCCCATCCGGGAGCTGGGTCAGATATCGGGGGGTGTATTCTCTTTACTCCCTCCATGAAGGC
The DNA here is from genome assembly GCF_040938575.1 of Ambystoma mexicanum. Classification (NCBI taxonomy): domain Eukaryota; kingdom Metazoa; phylum Chordata; class Amphibia; order Caudata; family Ambystomatidae; genus Ambystoma; species Ambystoma mexicanum. The sequence continues at coordinate 991,173,881 of NC_090926.1, read as the reverse complement.
CTTTATAACAGGGATCTTCCACCACGACACTTTGAGTTGGGAAGTGGTGTATGCAGAAAGTGCCGCTAGGTGGACTTTAATGGAATTGAACACTAGACCTGAATCTAATAAATGGGTCAGGTATAGAACAATATGTGTGGGAGAGCAGTCAATCGGGTTGATGCTCTTTCCTCTGCACCAGATGACAAATCTCTTCCATTTGCTAGAATAGCAGTGGCGAGTGTTAGGTTTTCTGGCTTCCCTGAGGATGTCCATGCATCTCTGCGGGAGCTGTAGATGTCCAAATTCTATGATCTCAGGAGCCAGGCTGCTAAGTTCATGTTCTGGGGGCATGGATGCATAGTCCTGCCCTTGTCTTGTGACAGCATGTTGTACGGGCAGGGGAGTTTCACTGGGGGAGATAGAGACATCTCCATCAAGTGAGCGAACCATGGCTGTCGGGCCCACATTGGGGCCACCAGTATCATGGTCACTTGTTCCTGGTGCATCTTGTGCACCACCTTGTTGAGAAGGGGAGTCGGGGGAAAAGCGTAAACAAATTTCCCTGACCATTGCATCGACAGACCGTTCCCCTTGGATTGGTTCTGGGGGTACCTGGAGGCGTAACTTTGGCATTGTGAGTTTTCCAGGGTTGCGAACAGGTCTTTTTCTGGGAATCCCCATTGCGTGAAGACGTCGAAGACGATGTCTTCGTGCAGTCGCCATTCGTACTCTTCGGGCAGGGGGAAATCTCTGCTGAGTTTGTCTGCCAGCAGATTGCGTTCCCCTGGTACATGTTGTGACAGTAGGAACATCTTTTGTTTGAGAGCCCACTTCCATATATTTTGGGCCAGTTTGGACAGTCCTGGAGAGTGGGTTCCCCCCTGCTTGTTGATGTAATACATGGCTGTGGTGCTGTCTGTAAGGACCATCACTGTCCTGCCTTGTAGGTGTTCCTGGAAGGCTTTTAGCGCCTTGAACACCGCTAGTAGCTCCAGAAGATTGATGTGCTTGGATGCTACGTTCGGAGTCCACACTCCGTGAGCAGTCTGATGGGAGAGGTGAGCCCCCCATCCTGTGAGGGATGCGTCTGTGGTTAGAGTGGCTTCTGCCGCGGGTGTGGCAAAAGGTTTCCCTTTTCCCAGGTTTTCCTTTGTCCACCACCGTAGCGAGAGAACTAAGGCCTGCGAGACCACCACTAGATCGTCCCATAGTCCGCTGGCCTGACACCACTGGCTGTTGAGCCACTCTTGCATTGGGCGCATGCGTAGGCGCGCGTGAGGTACCAAATAAATACGACGCCATCATGCCTAGCAAGCGCATTGCTTTGCGTACCGTCACCTCTCGACCGGTCACATTGAGGGATCTGAAACAGCATGTTTTGGACCCTCTCTTTGGAGGGGAAGACGAGGCCGTCCTTTGTTTGAATTATAGCCCCTAGGAATTGTTTGATTTGGCTGGGGTCTAGGTTGGACTTCTTTTCGTTGATGGAGAAGCCCAACTGGAACAAAAGGTCTACAGTCTTTTGGGTATTGGAGAAGCATGTTTCGTAAGAATCCCCTGTTATGAGCCAGTCGTCGAGGTAAGGGTAAACTGGGATGGACAACCTGCGCAGGTGGGCCGCTGCCACTGCCAGCACCTTAGTGAATACCCTTGGTGCTGATGCTATGCCGAAGGGTAGCACTCTGAACTGGTAGTGTTTGCCCTCTATCATGAACCGGAGGTATTTTCTGTGCGCTGGCAACATTAAAATATGAAAGTATGCATCTTTCATGTCCAATGTTGTCATGTAATCTCCCTGTGATAGCAGTGGGATCACTTCTTGTAAGGTCACCATACGAAACTTTTGGGGTTTGATAAACTTGTTCGCTGGGCGCAGATCTAATACAGGGCGCATGGTTAGATCCTTTTTGGGTACAAGGAAGTACACTGAATAAATACCTTCCGTTACCTGAGATAGAGGTACGACCTCTATGGCTCCTTTTTCCAGCAGTAGTTGTACTTCTTGGAGAAGGATGGCAAGATGTTCCGGTGTCATGCGACGTCCTCTCGGGGGTTTGTATGTTGGGGAACTGTAGAATTCGATGCAGTATCCGTGGGCTACGGTGGAAAGTACCCAGCGGTCTGACGTTATAACCTCCCATGCTGGAAGAAAGGATGTTATCCGGCCCCGACCGGTGTTGCATGGGAGGGGACGCGAATCTTCGCGTCACTTGGTGTTGTTGGGGGCTTGGGAGCCTCTGGGGGTGGACCCCCGGCCTCTTCCTTTGCCCCGGCGCTGGCCTCTTTGGCTGTACTGGCCACTATTGGTCTGGAAATTGGTGGCGTGGGTACTGTTGCTGCTGGTTTTGTTGTTGGCGTTGGCCACGAAAAAAGCGTTTGTTGCCATAGCCGCGCCTGGTAGAGGGCTTAGAGATTTGGTCAAGAGTTTTGATAGTATCGAACTCTTTTTTAGCCATCTCCAGAGCCTCATCCACCGCTTTCCCGAAGAGGTTTGAGTCTTCAACAGGTTTATTTATTAAAGACGCCTGTGTCTCCGGTTTGAACCCTGAGTTGCGCAGCCATAAGTGGCGTTTTAGGATTATTCCCTGAACCAGGGAACGTCCCGCTGTTCTTGCAGCATCCAGAGTTCTTTACAATACTCTGGTTGACCTGGGTTCCTTCGCCAATAGTTGTAAGCAGGCGTGTACGTAATGGTTCCGGCGCTTCTTTGGCGTCTTTGCGCAGTTTGGCCCACTGCGCGTCCGCATAGCTAGCGAGCAAAGAATTGTTGTTCGCAATTCTTGCCGAAAAGGCAGCCGAGGATGTAACTCTTTTTGCAAGGGCATATAACCGCTTGCCCTCCTTGTCAGGTGGTGCCTCACTGGTGGAAAGTGGTACCCCTGCCCTCTTTCTTGTGTTGGTTACTACCAGGGAATCCGGAATGGAATGTCCCCTGATGTACAGCGGGTCTGAGGGTGAAGGAGTGAAAAGTTTTTCAATTCTAGGATTGACCCCTCTGATTAGTGCGGGTGTGGACAGCGAAGGGATGATTCTTCTCTTCACCGAAGCGAGGAGGGAATGGTCTGACTGACCGGGGGTTTCTCCTTAATTACTCTTTCCACAAAGTCTAATTCAGGAGAGAGCTCCCCAGTGTCCAGTTCGAAATGTGCTGCTGCTCTGCGCAACAGGGCATTAAATGTGGGCTGACAGTCAATGGGAGACGTGTTTCTAATAGGTGAATTGTCCGGAGGATTTAGGTTCAGGACATCAGTGTCGGAATATATTGATGGGGATTGCCAGGGGTGAGAAGGTCCTTCTTCTGGATTTTCTCAGAAGCCTTCTCCTACCAAGTCTGGGCTGTCTTCCAGACCTTCCTCCTGGTTCCGTCCCTCTTCCTCGTCCATAAAATCATCCTCTTCCTCAAAATAATGTTCTTCCCCAGTGAGGTCATACACACTCTGGAAGTCTGAGGCTGTGTCCTGGTGGGGATTGACTAGTCTCGGAATTTTGGCCCTGGGGTCCTCCTGAGGCCCTTCTCTTATTCTCTTGGGAGTGGGAGGGTTCTGGGTATTCATAAACCTCTCCATTCTTTCCATGCAGAGATGGAGCCTTTCCATGGTTTCATTGGGTACCCCTGAGCGGTCTAGCGGGGGAAAAATAGTGTCTTGTAGCTGAAAACGGCTCGACCTCTCCCACAACGTCGAGGAAAGTGTCCCGTCGCCCTCCGAAAAGCCTTCAGGTGTGTTGGGAATCCCCTCGACTGAAGGAGATAGTCCCTGCCTTTCTTCGGGCTTTTTCGGCGTGTCTTTCGACCTCTGCGTAGCGCTCGACGTGTCTTTCGGCATACGCTTGTGGGCGTCGGCTACCACGATCCTCGCCAAGCTCTCAGCGACTCGTTTGTCAGCGGAGGGCTGTGGTTTCGAGGTTATGGGTGTCGATCGCTCTACGGCGGCATGCGCTTTCTGCTGATGCGCGCCGGCCGATGATTTGGGGGCGGCGCCCTTATTTGCCGAAAGCCCAGTCGCTGGTCGCGGCTGCGAGAGGGGCTTCGAACCCGAACGGTCCGAGGAGGCCGCCGGTGGAACCTGCGTCTCCTTGGGCGCTGATGCTCTCTTCGCCTTCGACGAAGAAGAGCCATGGGTTGTGTGCTTATGTGTGGTCTTGTGTGCGTCAATGTCGCCGGGGTGTTCATCCCCATAAGCAGGGCGTGAGCCGAGCCCGTCGGGGCCGGGGACAGACGACGAAGCGCGTGTGCGCTCTTTAGGGGGGTTTTCGACTTCCGTAGCGGAGGTCGTGGTATCACTTTCCTCGTCACTCTCGGTGGTAGCAACGGTGGGTGAAGCGTCGGCCTTCGACATAGCGTAGGCCGCCCACCTCTTGACCCTACGGTCTTTTAGAGTCTTAGGCTTAAGAAGCCGACAAGCCGTGCAACCTTCCTCTTTGTGATCGAGGGGCAAGCAGCGGTTACACCGTGAATGCTTGTCCTTCCAAGTAAACTTGCCCTTGCAAAGCGGGCAAAACCTTAAGGGTGTCCTCTCCATAGCCGAGGCAATAAATCGTGATAACCACCCCAAGGGAAAGGAAGGGGAAAAGGAAAGGCATTCTCAGAAAAGAACCAGAGATGTCCCACGACCCCCACTCTCCCTACTGTATATGGCCTGCGAGGCCAGGCCACGTGTTCGGCAACGCCGAAGGATCTCCTCCGCTCGTCCCCTCCGTCGAAGATCTTGCTCGGCGGAGACAGCTTCACAACAGCGTCGAGGGGGGGGATCGATATGTTCTATATTAATATAGGAAAACGACCAAAGGTCGAGGAGATGAAATCTGCAATGTCTCTCGAGGAGCTCCGCGTAAAGGCGACCAGTAGCTGGGCGGAAAAAAACAATCTGAGGGACCTCGACGCGTGAGGGATTGTGGGTACAACGCACGTCACTATAGGGATAGTGTTTCAGACACGCCTTGTCGACGTCCCTTTTCGACTACGAAAAACAAAATGCAATACTCCGCAGTGACCACTGGATGTCGGACCTATGCACAGCATGTGATTCTAAGCAGATTAACAAACATCAGAAGGTGAATTACTAACAACGTATATGTCAAAAGCATGGATAATAAGAGAAAGCAATTTGACTCACGTATTTGTACTGAGGGTACAATTAATGTATTCCGTTTCTGGCTGTTGGAAGATTCTTCTCACTTGTATTTGTTTTGGAGTAATTAACTGTTTTATATATGGTTATATTTATATGAATGCATTTGTTTTTCTTTTTTTAATCTATGCTTTTAAGGTTTGTAGACAGAAAAAATAAGCATCCATCCATCCATGCATCCATCCATGCATGCATCCATCTATTCCTACAATACCACTACCCTCCAATCCATCCCTCCATCCAGATTAAAAAAATGTAAAAGGGAAAAGCAACTATTTAAATCAAGCATGTCTTGCAAAACTGTGGACCATATTGCTGCTCAAATTCGTAAAATGTTTCTGGGAAACAGTATGAGGGACACTGTCTTTTAATAATGCTTTCAAATAGCCACAGCAGGTTGCATTCCACATGTTGGGGCAGTGAAATGTTTTCTGTATAAATATGCTTTGCACAAGGGACAGACTCAAAGAAACTAAAAGCCTTGCAAGATAGGGTCTGTGGGAAATGTGTGTTTTGTAGACGTTTCTGCCTTTTGACTGACTCGATGGCGAACCAAAGGGCTGGTAAAGGACCAATGGAACTGGAAGCATCATCTGTTACAGCAGTAGCAAGTCCTGCTAGGTGTGTTGGCAGCACAAAGGCTACTTTAAGAGAAGAACCTGCCCATAGGGGTTGATAAGCATCCATGCCGCTAGCTTCTTCATGAAGTTGGAAGACTCAATATACGGCCAACAAAAAATAAATAAATGTAACTGATGGAATCTTGTTTTATATGGTGATCAGTGCGGACTTAACAGTGAGACTTGCCAGTAACTTTCAGAGTCACTTGCATCCAACAAAGAAACAGCATTGTAAAAAGATCTGTAACCTTTGAATGTACTGTTTTTGATAAAATGTTTTGCAATGAAGATGAGTAGCGCAGCAGGGAAAAATACAGACATTAACAGAAGCACCAACTTGCAAAAAATTGTCTTTTGTTAATTCAGATCAGTCTTGTACAGCATTGGGGCATTCTTTTTGGCTACAATTCGGTCAAAAGGGAGATGGGAGGCAAACTCCAAAGCTTGGGAGCGTTCACTGAGAAATTGTGTCAGGCTGAGATTTTCTCAGACACGCAGAAAAGTAGCGATGTGGGCTCTCTCTCCAGGACTGCAATGTAGTCAGAGAAAATCCAGGGTCCAGGCGGTTTTTGCAAATGCCAAATCTGCAGCCCCTTAACAGCTCATTAAAGGAGGCGGTGTTAGGCTCTAGGTAGCCGGCACATCTCACACTGGTCTGTCCCGGCCTGGTTCATGAAGGTGCAGTGCAGGCAAGACCACATAGTTGATGGGGCAGGGTGTGCAGAGGTGCCCGCAGCACCATATCCCTGAATCCCCGATGGCTGAACTCCAACAGTGCCTGTTTATGTGCGAGAAAAGTGGGTGAAAGGAGAAAAAGCAAATAATCACTATCCATTAAAGGTTCTGCAATTCAGCACAGGGCATAAATAAAACAAATCTGCTGGTGCTGTGAGTCCTCAACTGCCATGACAGTGGAGTGTGGACTATGAATTACTCACAATCTTCCAGTAGTAGCAAATACATTATGATGATAATGATGATAATGTATTTCTTATTCTACACACCCATAGGCTATTCTACAGAGTGGTAATCGATCGACCTCGGAGCAATTAAGTGCCGAGTTGACCCTGCCATACAGCAGGCTGTGCAAAAATATCAGGGGCAAGCGCTTAGCTTGCTGTGCTATTCGGTGTCAGGATTGGCTTTTGGAGTGAAATAGCTAGGAGTAAATGCCCTAAACCAGGAGTGCAGCGACCACCTTCATTACATTTTCCCCTTAAATATGAATACATGTGCCATTTATTAGTAGAGGCCAGTGCAGGCAGAAGATTATTAGGGCGATCTGCACAAATTAGGTACACAGCTTACCTCATAAAAACTATGCTTAAAATGAACAATATTTTAAATGATGTTCATGAATGTGTAGCAAATCTATTTGTTACTGAATCTTCCACGGGGTAAAGTACCTTACTGAGCTTCAAAAGACCATAAAGCCGGTCTTAACATAATTACTTACCTGTAATACAAGTTCTCCATTGTTGGTATCTTTTACAGTAGGGGCCTGCAACTTTTGCCTCTGCAGATATGTTGGACTACAACTTCCATGAACCTTCATCAATGACTACTATGGCCAGGGTTGACGGGGCTGTAGTTCATAACATCTGGAGAGCCAAAGGTAGCAGGCCCCCAACCCCCTTTTTTATAGAGTCACATGCTTGGACAATTCACCATCTCCAGGGTGGGAATCATTGATTAGCAGTACCACGAATAACACAGATAGACAAAGTACAGCTTATCCACCCAATTGTGGCACTTTTTCCTTTCTAACCAATAGGTGGCCTGGCTCCTCCTATGGCAGCTATCTCATATTAGAAAGGTAGGCAAGTATCAGAGATACCCAAGCCTCAATATAGATGCAAGTGGGTCACATGTGAATCTTCGAAAAAGACCAACAGTTCTTTTCTTAGATAAAATTAGGTTTACGTGAATATATACAAATAAGACTCCCTTTGTACTTGGGCAACTCTGCCTCAACAGTTAACACAAAATATAAAGTTCTATGTGGTACCACAGTTATTCTTAGGTTCAGTAATAATGCACCAAACGATAGTTGTAATAGAATGCACTTAAATCACTACACAGTGCTTAACTGGCAGAGCTGGGGGTCAAGGCCAGCATCTTGTATGTGTTGTAGAGAGACCAGAAATAGTCAAAAGGACAACAAAAGCACAATATAAAGAAAACAATCAAGCCATACCAAAGGCTTATCTGCCCTTTCTGCAGGGCAACACCTACAAGAATGCATTTCCCAGCACCTTGGCCTAGAACATTAGGCGTGGCATGTTGGCACGAATGCGCACAAGGAATAACCCAGGGCTTGTGCTCGAGACATCAAGCTGGCAAGATATGTGCCGAGCTGCTCCGGCCTTAGAAACACATGCCATGGGCCAAGGCCAGGGGCCACATGTGCCATGCCCCATAGGATCTAGATCCCAGCCCCTCGCAAGACGTATAAGTCGCGCAGCGCTCTCTCTTAGCGTGGAAAGGGCGGGGGGGGGGTCGCCCAGGCAGCACAGCCCCACCAGATCTCTCTCTGGTCCCTGCTTCCCACAAAGCTAAGTGCCAGCTACTGCATGCATATCGTGAACCAGGAACACTAAACGCAGCACATCGAATGCACTAACCTGTGCACCCAACCACACGCATACTTACCACGCGCAGTGCTTTTGGAAGGCTTATAAGCTGTGGTGCTCTTGGGGCACATCCACACTTAATCACCGACAAGACCCTCATGTTGCATATTTAACAGCCAGGTGTGGCCAGGAACTTACTGCTGCATGGAAATTAGCCATGTGCGACCCCCACAGAAGGGCTGCACGGAAAAAAAGGCAATGGGCAGCTCCCACAGATCCCTGCATGTGAATAGAATGTGAAGTCACGTGCGGCTACTAATCCCACTAAGCCTGAAGTTTACATACACGCATGTGTACAGCCACGTGCAGCAGTGTTGACGTGCACTCATTTTGGTTCTCTTTGCAGCATTTGAACTGCTACTGCAAGCAACCTGGCTCTGTGAATACAAAGGAGACAACAAGGGACACTCCGGCAGCCATACTCAGAAATAAGTGTTACATTGTGAATTACTATAGTGCTCTTGTTCCATGTTCACTATTTGGGCATTACCAAGTATGTATGAGAGTATGAATCAGGATGCAAGTGTAGTGAGTGCAGGGGAAGCTTACCCTATGTCCCCCTTCCTATGCATAATCTCTTCCTAACCCTCTTCCCGGTTTCCCTCATTCCCCGTTCATATCCAATCATCAATTCCCTAACCCTCCTTTCCCTGCATAAGTTTCGACTTGCAGGTCCCAAAATCACAGTGGGGGTGGTTGGTTAATGCCACTCCTGCGCCTCGGAGTTATGGAACCTGTCAGAAGCACAAGGCCAAGTGTTTTCAGGCGCCCCAGTGGCACGACACAGCTGCGTAATGGAAAACATTGCCAAGACCCTTCATGTCCTACAAGCAGAGCTAACAGCCACCAGACAGGAATACACCACTTTAGCAACCCAGGTACACAGCCTAGATGTACAGTGTGCCGGTTACCCGGTGGTGCTCTATCAGATCGGGTCCCTGTTCAAGTGCAGGTCACGCCCGATGCCATAGTTCCCCTAGCCCCACCAGAGCAGTATGCAGGTGACCCGCAAAAGATTCCAGATGTTCCTTACTCAATGTCGTTTACACTTTCACTTTCTCACAAAACCCATAGCATTTAGAGCAGCACAGGCTAGAACGGCCTTTGTCATTTCTTATTCGATGATGCTGCGGCATGGGCGAATTCCCTGGTTCAGCAAGACGGTAGTATCCTGTATGACTCGGATGGATTTCTCGAGGAATTTGGAAACATTCAACAGACAGGCAGGAACTATGTGTAAAGATAGGGAGCTGTTGATCCTTTAACAGGGTAACAAAGTTGATCACTTCTGTCACTCAATTTAACCGCTTGGTGGCCAAAGCTGACTGGGCCAGGGAAAAAAGGATGTCATTGTTTTAGCAGGGCCTCCGGGATGACCTTATAGCAGTAGACTTGAAACTTTTTTGGTTTGGGCCCCCATCTGAGCAAAATGTGGGCAGGCCGGGCCCCCCCCAAAAATGCCAACTAGAAAGTAAGTCTAAATGGCTATGAAGTATCACGTGCCGTCACCGCATCCTACTCCCAGTATAGTCCCTGGGCTCCCCCACCTGCTCCCATCACAGTCTCTGGGCTCCCTCATCCCACTCCTAGCCCTGTCACTGGGCTTTCCCCACCCTGCTCCCACCAATGTCCCTGGGCTCTCCCCACCCTGCTCCCACCACTGTCCTGTGGCTCCCCCATCCTGCTCCTACCACAGTCTCTGGGCACACCCCCCCCCCACAGTCTCGTGGCCAGTGGCAGATGGTGAATTTTTTTAAGTGGAGTGGCATACAGATTTCTCAGATATGCCATAGCGACCAAGCATGGCGATGGAGCCAAAACCAACCAATGGAAGGTTCGGAGGAGGGGCGGGGTAGGAGGCTGAGATTCCCCCCCCAGAAATGTTTTAAAATAGTGGGTTAAAATACTGCATTTTAGTACATACGTTTAAAAAAAAAATGGGTAAAAAGCCAAACAGTTAGCAATTGTCGCTGGGGGGCCCATGGGGCAGGCATGGTATCTTTTCACGTGACATCTAGGATAGATGTTAATGTTAGTAACATAACATTAACATCTATCCTAGATATCACACACATAATCAACACCATTATGTGTGTATGCAAGGCGCTGGGGGGAAAGCATGGCATTATTTACTGGATAGATGTCCAGTCATTTAAATACCATCCTTGTCCCCTGGGCTCAACATCACCTCAGGAGAGCTGATTTTGGCAGGTGGGCAGGGGGATTGGGAAACAAAGGCATTTTTAAAATGGCTTTGTTGTACAACTCCCCATCCTCCTCCCCCACTCACCAAAATCAGCTCCACGGACCAACAAAAAACATTCACACAGCAACCACTATCATTCATTCACATGAGCACCCATCCTCGTACACTCACTCATAACACAAGTTGCATCCACACACATTTAAAAAAAAAATAAATGAACATAAACTTACCTTCTGCACCGGTCCAGAGGTTTCCTCCCCAGCACTCCAGCTCTTGCACCATGAACAGGAATCGGGAAGCTAGACCTTCCTGGTTCCTGGACATTCATGCTGAAATGCCCAGCTCTGTATGTGCGAGGAGGCGCAGGACCTCCCCCTTGCACATACAGACAAGCAGTTCCCCATCCAACATTTCCAATGAGCTATGTAAGGCATGTGAGGCAAAACGCTGCCAGCCTTGCATGGTTCATTGAGCATGTGCGGCTGGGGAACTGAACTGTCAAAGGGAAACAGTGTTTCCAGACAGTTCAGCCAGCCCAGAAGAGCTCCTTCAGCTGGAAAAAGCACCCAGTGTTTCACTGGGCTGGCTACTCTGCTCCTCCATAATGGGTGAGGGGGCCGCTGGGTAGGTGCCCCCTCGCCTATTATGGGTGAGCCACCCCTCCAGTGCTCCCTCTTGCTTTTTTCAAGTTAACAAAAAACATTTATGCAGGCTGGGGTACCATGCCCTCCTCCCCGCCCCCGGAAGGGCAGGGGCACACCACACTTTTTGAATGCCTGTGCCTGAAGGACTTGATTGCACAGGTAGATCCTCAGCTAATAGAATGTCCAGCTATGATAGATCGTGGTGACAGGTGTCAGGGTGATTTGCGACCAATTGTGCTGTTCGATCAGTCCATGCAAATCGGTGGAAACACCTTGGCTTGGCTGTCATAGGGGGTCACACAGTCGAGCCTGGGAGCCACGTCCATTACCTATGCCAATTATGCACCACATGTTGCCCTCTCTGGTCTGTTGTGCTTTCTTAGCCGGAAGCTTCCTGTCACTATGTCGATAGATTCAAGGGCCACTGGAATTTTTATAGGTATGACATAAGCAGCAAAGATAGAGGTTCCCCTAAGTCGCAAGAGGAAACCAGAAGACGTCCGGGCAGTGGACGTCACCCTGTTGTGGCCCGGCCCTATTACTCAGTGTACACAGATCATGACTATTCTGTGTGGGGATAACCATTGTGATCATTTTGATCACATTGCCACATCACAGTTCGGCTTAATACTGGGCTTCCATGGCTCCGAAAACACGACCCGCAGGTTTAATGGTCGAGTGGAGCTGTCCGCCTGACCTCCCAGTGCTGCCTAAAAGGAGAAATTACTCACCGTAATGATCTTTCTATGGATTTTTCTCCCGCAGATTCCTCATCTTAATAGATATTCATCATCCACCTCTGGTGCTGGGAAACGTTTCGCCAAGGGGCGTAGTGGATCTCGTTTCAGCCGTCGAACCGTCTTGCTCTTATTGTCGGCTCCAGAAGCAACGTCAGGTGTTGTAAATATAGCACGTCACTACGCCCCATGCTTCTGTCCCCCCCATGCATGAACGCTGCAGAAGGAAAAATCACAGGAGAAGGCTAATCAGCCGGTAAAAATCTTAAGGGATCAACCTAACGGGGTGATTGCCCACAACAATGAATGAAAGATTTTTTTTTTTTTTTTTTTTTAAATTGACAGACAGAAGCGGTCCTCTAAAAGCCATCACCAGTTGTCTTCTTGTTTGAACAGAAGGGACAAACCCCAGAACTTTGAGCGGGGACGGATAGGAGGGTCGATGAGAATACCTAGAAAGATCATTACGGTGAGTAATCTCCCCTTCAGTTGATTGCTTTTCTCCTGCGGATTCCTCATCTTGATAGACTCCCCAAGCAGTTATAACAACGGAGGAGGGCAGAGTGTTTTAAACAAGTAGATTCTGTAGAACCGCCCTTCCAAACCGGGCATCAGCTCCCAGTGCAACATCCAAGGTATTGTGCTTAGTGAATGTACGTAAGGATAACCATGTGGCTGCCCGACATTTGTCCCTAACAGGAACCCCTCTTTGGAGGGCTGCAGATGCAGAGGCCCCTCTGGTTGAGTGAGCCCTGATGCCCGCTGGAAACTCTCTGCCTGCCGATTGTTAACACTCAGATATGCACAAAATAATTCAATGTGACAGGGTTTGTTTGGTTATGGCAAGACCTTTTCGAGACAAAGAATGGACCTTTGAATAACTGGTCTGACTTCCGAAACTCAGATGTGTGAGCAAAATAGAAGCTTAACATTCTCTTGGGATCAAGGTAGTGGAACCGCTCTTCCTCTTTCAAGGAATGTGGAGGAGGGTAAAAGGCAGGCAAATTCGATAGACTAGGACAGGTGAAACACTAAACCACCTTAGGAAGGAACCCAGGCCTGACTTTGAGAGAGACTCTCTCCAAAGAACTTTAGAAAAGAAGGAGGTTTGCAGCACAGAGCTTGCAGCTCGCGAACACTCCTGGCAAATGTGAATGCAACCAAGAAGGCTGTCTTAAGGGATAACAGCCGTAAAGAACAGGAGTGTATAGGCTCAAACAGAGTCGCCATCAAGAAGGTAAAAACCAGATTAAGATCCCAAGGTGACAAAAGGGGTTGGCGGACACTTATTGAGAAGGCCCTTCAGGAATTGGGCTATGACCGGAATAGTAAAGAAGGAACCTTGGTCTGGGGCCATCTTGAACATAAACATGGCCGCCAAATACACTTTGACTGTGGTTACCTGAAAGCCTGTCAAGGCCAGGAACTCCATCACTGCGGTGGTGGGGCAAGAGATAGGGTGCGCCACGCCTCAAATCCTCTCCTCCAGCACGTGTACAGAGATCTTGTAGAAGGTCTGCGTGCAGCCAGCAACACTCAATCACCTCCTCTGAGAGGTTCCAGTCATCATATCTCATCCTCTCAAGAGCCACTCATGTAGGTTGAGGGAATCCGGGGTTGGGTGGAGCACTCGGCCATCAGACTGGGTCAGGAGATCCAGACATATGGTCAGATCCAAGAGATCGGAGTACCACATTCTCCCTCAATCCGGGGCTATCAAGAGCGCTCAAAATCTCTTCAATTTACTGAGAACCCAAGGGATGATGGTATTTGAGGGGGAAGGCGTAGTGGAGAGGGAAGGCCCAATCAACCAGAAACGCTTCCCCAAGTGCGCCGTTCACTGGGAATTCCCTTGAGGAAAACTGTTTGCCCTTCTTGTTGGACTCCGTGGCAAACAGATCCACTGCTTGGTTACGCCAGAGAGCAAAGACCTCCTCTAGGACTTCCTGGCACACTTCCCACTCATGTGAGACCATGCTCTGCCTGCTCAGAGCATCCACAAAGTTGTTCTCCATCCCCGCCAGATGAAATGCCGAGACTGAGATTTGGTTCTCCCGTAACCAGAACCACAGCTGTATTGCCTCCGTGCAGAGGGGGCGGGAGTCCACACCACCCTGCTTTGTTGAGGTAATGCATGGCCACTGTGTTGTCCGTCAGGACGAGGACCTGCTTCCCTCTGAGAGACGGGGAAAAGGTCCAGGGCTAACCAGATGGCCTACAACTCCAGCCTGTTGATGTGCCACCCGGCTTCTGATAGAGACCAGAGGCTGCTCACCTGCAATTCCTCGCAGTGAGCGCCCCAACCCTTCAGAGACACATCCGTGACCAATGAAGCCTGAGGCCCAGGATGCCAGAAGGGTTCCCCCACCATGATATAGCTGCACATGTGTTAGGGAGATTTATCATTATTGTGCTTCATGCCCTCTCCTAGTGAGACCCCCCCCAGGCACATTTTGCTGGACTTCTGAACCTTTTCTGTTAATCCTGAATGAGTGTAGCCTTTCCCCCCACCTTCATCCTTATCAACTTTGTCTTTTGGAACTCTATTCTTTGTAAATCTACCTGTGCTCCATAGCTCTTAAAGGCATCCGTGTTGTACTACTGCAGCACACAGCTCCTTATGGACAGTGTTGCTGGGGACCCCTAGGGTCCTCCTTTAAGACTATTTTCCTATATCCTTAAGTAAACTACAGGATAGATACTGAAGTGTTTGAGAGATTGGCACACACCACCTTCAATGGATTGCCAAAGGGATACTTAGTATCCTCCTTCTTTCTGCTCCTGTGACTTTTTAGTCATAGACAACCACCTAGGTATGGCTGATTCCAGCGGACACGTTCTACCAACTGTTGTGTATTTGTTATACTGCAGGGTATGTCCATAGCCTTGGTAGCGCACAATAGGGGCACCCAAGTACACACTTGGGTTCTCCCTTTTTTTCCCATTACTAGCGTGGCTGTTCTTTGTTAGCACGTCTATCGTTCTGGGAGGAGTAGGTCTGTGTGTGTTTTGTCTTTGGCGGGAACCAGTAGATATCCTCGCCTAGGCTCCAGAGTGTCTGGGCAGGCAGGAAGTGGGGGAGGACTTTTCCTCCCCCTGTCCTTTGTCTGCTAGAGTGCCCGAATAGGAAGAGCTCCAAAAGGGGGTCTGGCTGTCCTGATCTGTAAAATGCTGAGAGAGATTGCAGAGTAGTGTGTGCTGGAACTGAATAAAAGGTGAGGCTTCTGGAGTATAAAGCAAGTTTACCATTGGAAACAGAAGTAATCGAAGAAGAAGAACCAGAGACGCCTGCAGACCCTTTGCAAGACCGTGAAGCGATCACTGCTGTCCCGACCCCGTTTTCTATGCGACAGAGGAGCCACAAAGAGGACGACTCCTTCCCCTTGGCTGGTGGGAACGACCAGTCCCAAGACGAACTTTGAGACGAGCCCTCTCCCGAGGTCCTAGGAGCTTCCAGAGCTGCAGAACCCCAATACCAGTAGACCTGCTGCCCATTTCGAGTGCATAGTTGTAGAAAGGCTAAATACGTCCAAATCTGTGCTGAGCCCGTAAGGACACTCCAGAGACCCGATCTAACTCGCTTAGACCCCCTCACCAGAGTGTGGGACTGCAGGAAGCAAAGAAGATTGACTGGGCGATCTGTGTCCATTGTCAGGCCCATAGCTGCCACATCGCAGAGAAGCCAACACAAACCCTTTCTTCAAACTCAAGGTACTGTGGGGAAAAAGGTATTGCTTACCTGATTCCAAGAAGTCGCTCCAGAGAATTGGAGTGCACGTAGGTGTGTCCAGGGCAACTGTTAGGCAGAAACCCGTGCAGTTCCCTTAGGGACCACTGCAAAAGATTTAAGACTACAGGTGTTGGCATTAAACCCACTTGGTAGCAGTCTGCACCACCCAGATTTACCTGGTAGCTGTGGCTGAGCAGTCAGACTTCCCTCAAGAAGAGTTAGGCAGTCTGCAAAGTATACTCAATAGGCACTCAGATACAATAATACAAGCAAACACTGATCAGAGCTTTGGTATCAAAGTATATAATTATTTATTTAAAAACACACAGTTGAAACACTCCAGCACACTTATTGTAAAATATCCTAAACACAGTTACTATTGTAATATATACACCCCTTTTTCCCTATCAGATAAATCACAGTAAAACACCACTTATTTTCATACAGAGGTGAGCGCTTAACTAGATTGCACTCTAATAAGTTTGTGAGAAAGGGAGGGAAAAAGACAGAATATGAAGAGGTACACCACTCTATGATTTCAGGAACACTGTTAGCAAGGCAGAGAGCAAAAAGTCACTGGTGAGCCAAAGTCCAAAGGCTGGGCCCACTCTTCGAGGGAGCAGAGCACAAATGCGCCCAAGATCACACAATTACACTAGGCTTAGAAAGTCTTGCAGAGGGTTCAAAAAGAGTTGAGAGGCTTAGAAAAGTTTAGCTAGGGTGTCCCAGGCTAACCCAGGTTTGAAAGCCGGGGGCTAAATCTACCCCGTACAGTCGGTAGCAAGGGACACGGTACCTTAAGTGGGAAGGATCCTCCAGCGGTGGCAGTTGTTCCTGGTAGTGGGTGCAAGTTGCGTCGTCGTCCAGGGGAAGAGAAGATCTCGACTTGGAGGAAAGATGAAGGTCGTTGCACTACCAGGGAAGAAACCAGCCTCAGAGTTTTCCGGTTAAAGGTGGTACCTTGGTTTCGCGGTCGTGGTAAAATGTGGTATCCCGGTTGCCGGGGTGCTTGGCACGGGCAAGGCGGCCACGAGGTACGTCGGGAAAGTGAAAAGATGGTGAAACTGGTTATCCCCACCAGTCAAAGGAAGAAGACTCTCCGGCGGGAGATCTCCTATGTCGTTGGGAAAAGTGGTGAGGCAGTCCAGCAGGGCTCCACCGGTGGTGGTGTCGTGGCAGGTCGGCTCAGCTTCTCCCTCGTCGGATTCTTAGGTCCTGTGGCGACTTCTGAAGTTCCAGTTCCCAAAGCCCTGCTTTTATGCAGCAAACCCCCATTCACTCAGCCTAGCTGTCACTCAAATATGCTAAGTGGTGATCCGGCCGGCTCACCACTTGGGCCAATCAGGATGGAGTGCGACTTCAGTTGCCTAGGCAACTCAGTCCAGGGTGCCTAAATTCCCCTACACCCCTCCTAAGTACCCCAGACAGAGTGGCACCACTTTGGAGGGCTTCTGTGGAGAAGCCCGCCAAAAAGTGGAACAAAGGGGTCGACTTGGGTTGGAGTCACAGAAGAGAACACAAACGCCATTTTAGAATCAAGTTTTGGCAAAAAATACCAACCGGAGAATTAATATTAATTAAATAAACCGGCGGTATGTTCGAGGCTACCGTAAATAATTAAAGATAGTAGCCTAAAACAATGGGAAATCCCATAGGAAAATATTCGTGGTTGAATATAAAAAGTAGTATCCACTGCCACCAGCCAAAACCCGATCAGGGGGGACGGAGACGTGCCTCCTCGACTAACAGACCCTGGGGCAATCGAATTGCCCCAGCCAGTACGTCCACAATATGATGGTTTGTACTGGTTCTGTTCAGAATTTAAGACTAGTAAAGTCAATGGTGACTTTACATGCCCTGGGAGACAGTAGTCAGTCCCAGGGTATGGAGTCTATACTGGGGGGTCACTAAGACACCCCTGTGTCACTGCACTGAGGGTGCTGTGTAACACATCACAAAAACCCATGAAACCCTATGGAGTAAAAGACCCCATAGCCAATTAAACACTTCTAGATTCAAAGAAACACACTCAAATCATGTCCAAGAGTGAGGGTAAAAAAGTCTCACTCTGGGCAGGAGAAAAAAATAAACCTCAAAAATCCAGCAAAGCTGCTGGGGGACTCACTAGGTTAGGAAATTCAGCCTAAACAGAGAATTCTCCCTAACAGCAACCCCCTCTTAACTCCGACCCAAGCTACTTCTTGTGTCCCCCTCTCGTGTCTGTTTTAGGTCTCCTCAGGAGCTCTTCATTATTCCTGTTTGCCAAGACTTCAAGCCCTCTACGTACTGCCTTTAGCTAGGGTTGCGTTTTTGGACTTTAAAGACTTGCAGACAAAGAAACCGTCTCTAGAACCTTGAACTAAGCTCATGTTGCACTAGCCTCTTATTTTCCTCTCTTTAAGTGACTTTTCTGTATGTGTTTGCAGAGTAAATGCATTACCACATGACCTGTTGAAAACCGCATGAGTGCGCAATTACCGATAATAGAATAACCTTGTCTTTTCCCTTTCTAATGTTGCTACAATTGTAACCACGAACAAACACAAAAGTGAAAGTGCCCTTTGAAGTGTAAGTGTTCTACCTTGAACATCTGAAGTATTTAACATGATTCTGGTGTAAATATAATAAATATATACCTTTTTCCCATTAATTTTTTATTGAACATTTTGAAAACACAGAACAACCAGACAGTCATTAAAAACACTACCCACTGCAACAAGAACATCTGGTGAAATCCCCCCTGACCTCCCACCCCCCCACTACCCCCCAAACAAGGAGCTTCACAGGAAACACCACCAAAGTGTGCGCTGGAGTACGAGACAAGGTCGAAACCCTGGGACCTCACCCCTATAACCTGTCTCCGACGGTAAGGTCCCCGAACATCACCCCGATTCAACCCCACCCGCCTGAAAGACCCATCTCAAATGCAATTACATTATAGCTTCAAGACTTCACAGTCCTCACTTAACAAGACAATAGTCCAATCCTGCAGGAAAGAAGACATGTTATCGTCAGCTATCGCTGCAAGTTTCTCATAAGTAAAAATTGCCAAGAGTTTATTAAACCATTCAGTCCTCGAAGGGGCCCGGGAACTTTGCCAGTTCTGGGCTAGGGCCAATCTCCCTGCTCTCAACACAGCCCTCGTCACCCTCGAAAAGGGTGGCGTCTCAGACTCAGGCCTAGGAGTACTCAATAGGATCTCCATAGGGTGAAGGGAGAGGGGAGATTCCCAGGATGTCCTTGATCCAGCTGAGCACTTCCGCCCAATAGCTCTTAATGATTGGACACTCCCACCACATATGGAACCATGTTCCCTTACCTGAACACGCCCTAGGACACATGGGAGACACATTAGGGAACATCCTAGGCAGTGCGACAGGGGATCGGTGCCAGGAGTGCAAGAGCTTAAAATTGTGCTCCATAGCTGCGGTATAGAGCCTCCCCTCAAAAGTTACCCTAAATACAGATTCCCAGTCTCGGTCATCCAAGGACTCACCCATCCTCTCCTCCCATACACTTTTAAATCACTGCCTACCTTCTAAATTAGCCGACACCATTACCTTGTAGATCTTGGAAAGAGAGCCTTTCCTGGACTTAGCCTCCACAAAAATGTTCTCAATGGGAGTCAGAGGACACGATAGATTAACCACCAAGTCCGCTTGGGTAAGGATGCCCTTGAGCCGCAAATAATCAAAAATAGAAATTGGCTTTTCCGGGAGCGCTTACGACAACTGGTGAAAGTCAATAAAACAACCCTGGCTAAACAACTGCGCAGCCCTCTCAAGCCCCTGATCCGACCACGAATGCGTCCCGCGAAAGTCCCGGGTCCCCAGATTAAGCGGGGGGCCACCACAATGACGATAAGTGGGACGGCCACGAAGAGAGGACACCCATTGTCCCTGTTCGGCCTCCATAGTGCCCAAAGGACTGAAAGGATTGGGTGAGTTTTATCCGCCGCTGGCAGAGAGCGCAGGGGAGCCCACAGTAAATCTCTGACCTTATGTGGATGTACCTGCACATCTTCAACATATGTCCAGTATGTCCTCATGTCATCCCTGAGGTGTTCTAGCATCGCCTGCAGCTGAGCAGCTTTATAGTACAGTTTAACATCTGGAAGGCCAAATCCACCCCCCCCCCCCCCCCAAGAGTCAAGGTACTAAATTTCACTCTAGCTCTCTTACCACCCCAGACAAACCTAAGGAGATGGGAACGAAGAGAATCAAAGAAGGAATCGGGGATGACGCATGGAAGAGCCGAGAAGAGGTAACGGTGGTGAGGAAGTCTATTCATTTTTACAGTAACCATACGTCCAAACCAAGACAGCGTAAGAGGAGCCCACCTGACCAGGTCGTTAAAAATTTTGGCCTGCAGAGGGGGGGGGGGGGGGGGGGGAGGAGTTCAACTCGTAGATCCTACCCAGATCCCTAGGAATGATAGTGCCCAAGTACCTCGTGTCAGAACGTTCCACTCTCATCCCATCCCCAATACCACAGACTGGTCACCGATTTCTTGGTCGAGCCCACCCATAGGCATAATGCAAGACTTGGATGAATTGATTTTAAGCCCGGAGAACGCCCCAAAGCACTGAATTATATCCAACAGCCGTGGGAGGGAGCTATGCATCGCAGACATATACACCAAAATATCATCTGAAAAGAGAGAGAATTTAAATTCAAAGTCCCCACATTTCACCCCCACAACTCCATCGTTTGACCGCGACGGCGAATGGCTCCATGGCCAAAGCATATAGAAGAGGGGAAAGGGGGCAGCCCTGACGAGTCCCTCTCGAGAGCGGAAATCTCGAAGAAATAGAGCCGTTAGCAAGAACTCGCGCAGATGGCCCATTATATAGGGCTGAGACCCACCCACAAAAACCATCACCAAAGCCCATCCTACGGAGCACCTTCCCCATAAAAAGCCACTCTACGCAATCAAAGGCCTTTTCCGAGTCAAGCGAAAGGATATAAGCCTCTGACTCCCGCCTAGTCACTTCATACATCAGACCGAGCATTTTCCTAACATTATCCGAGCCCTGACGCCCAGGACTAAATCCCACTTGGTCCCCATGGACCAGAGAGGGAAGGAACTTGGATAGTCTGTTCGCTAAGAGTTTGGCCAGGATTTTAACATCCACATTAAGGAGGGATGTAGGCCTGTAGGACTGACAAAGGGAAGGATCCTTTCCCTCTTTCGGAATGACCACAATCAGGGCCGACATCATTGAGGGGGGGGAGAGAGCCAGTCTCAAGGGCGTCATTATACACTCTGGCCAAAAATGGGGCCAAAGTGGATCGAAGGGTTTTAAAGAATCGGAGAGTAAATCCATCTTCCCCTAGGGCCGTACCGCTCTTCAATGAGGAGATAGCATCCACCACTTCCTGGGGAGATATGGGAAGGTCTAAGGAGGCTGAGCTTTCCTGAGCGAGACATAGGATAGGAAGAGACTCTAGGAACCGGTCAATTGCAGCTCCGTCCCCATTGTAGCCCGACATGTAGAGTTGTTCATAGAATATCTTAAACTGCTCTGCTATTTGAGCATCATCCACCAGCCATTCCCCTGCTCGAGTACTAATACAGTTAACACGCCTGCTCTGTCGCAGTTCCCGCAATCGCCAGGCCAGAATTTTGTCCGCCTTCTCCCCCCTTTCCATATAGCGCTGCTTCAGGAACGCCAGCTTTCTCTCCGTCTGACCCACCAGAAGGGCGGCCAACTTCCCACTAAGGCGTTGTAGTCTCCCACGGTCGTCAGGACTCATCTGCGATTTCAGCCTACTTCTCGGCTGAATGGCCAAATCCTGCTCCCTTAGTTTACGCTCCTCTCTGGATCTTTCTTTCTTCCTCCTAGCCCCCATCTCCATCAGAACACCCCTAACCATGGCCTTAAACGCGTCCCACTCAGTTCTAATTCCCACTTCACCTGTATAATTTTGAAGAAAGAATTCAGAGATAAAGGCCAGGAGAGCTCCTTATCCAAGAGCATACCCATCGAGGTTGACGCTGCTCCCTCAAGGGGAGACCGAACTTAACTCGAACCAGGTCGTGATCAGACCAAGGGATGGCCTCAGCACCAATATCTGTGATACATTCTCGGATCGAAGGGTCCACGAACACATAATCTATCCTGGAGAAGGATTGGTGGACTCCAGAGAAGAAAGTGTAGAAGGGTTTGCGACCATCGTCAGCCGGGTGCGCATCCACCAGGCCCAATTCCTCGTTTACTCGGCGGAAAGAGTCTGCTAGTCTCGTCTGGGGTCTAGGTTCGGAGCCAGGTTTGAAAAGTTTCCTGTCCTCCCCCCCACTCCCCCCCCCCCCCCCCCCCGACTATCAGCGCTCCCTCTGCAAATGCCCCGATTCTCTCCCCCATTCCCTGCCAGAAAACATCTTGCCCTACATTCGGGGTGCATACTCCCACTAAAGTGAAGAGACAACCCCTCACCTCTCCCTTCCCC
This sequence comes from Ambystoma mexicanum, assembly GCF_040938575.1. Lineage (NCBI taxonomy): Eukaryota > Metazoa > Chordata > Amphibia > Caudata > Ambystomatidae > Ambystoma > Ambystoma mexicanum. Next base: position 991,151,751 of record NC_090926.1, on the reverse strand, counting down.
ATAATAGAACGCCCATCTGGGTCTGATCTATGGGCTCTGGGAGAGAAATGGGCATTAGGGGAAACCAAAAGCACAACCCCTCGCTTCTTCGTCCCATATGAAGACAAAAACGCCTGCTGAATAGCTTTGGACTTAAAAACAGGCTCCCTCCCTTTGATCCAATGGGTCTCCTGCACAAACAGAAAGTGGAGTTTCAGCCTCACAAACTCTCTCAACACCAGGGACCTCTTAGTCGGAGAGTTCAAACCACGCCCATTAAGGGACCCCACTTACATTGGTTGAACCAGGTCATCCATTAGGAAAATTGGATAGTCTATGCAAGGCCCGTGGTTGCCCCTCTGCAGACCTAGCTTCAAGTTCCCAGAGCACACACAAAAAACACCCCACAGAGGAGTGTCCCGTGAACAAGGTAGCTCCAATACCCTCCCTCACAAACCCAACTCCCACACCCCCACCCCCAACATTTGAGCGTCTGAAAGGACTGCATCTGCAAAATGTCAGGCCCCCAGATCTCCATGGATCGCCTCCACCTGGGCAATAAATCTTTAACCATACCACAGGATACTGAGCCCCCCCCCCCCCCAACCGAAAACAAGAGAAAAAAAATAAAAAACCAAACAAAAACAAAAAAGGCAAAAATATAATGAATCATTCAAACAAACAGGAATACATTCCGAAAAGCCCCAAGTTTAGAATTCCACCCCAGACAGCCCGCTGCTGTCTCCATCCAGTTACATTACAGCCTCACAGCAGAAACAACCAGAAAAACCAATGGTGCTTCTTCATGGCTTAGGCTGCCCCTCAGAGGGCAGAGCAATTTTTCCCTATTTCCTATGCCCCCGAACACGTCTCCGCCCTAGAGACTCCGAGGTCTCTCTCTTATGGTCCCATGGTAGCTCTTCGCTCACTTTACCACCATCCGGGGGAGAGTCACATAGCAACTCAGTCATCGCCTTCCGAATGTCAGCCTCTGAGGTAAGTGAATATCTGTCTCCATTAAACTCAAAGGCGAGCGAGAACGGGTGACCCCACCTGTAGCGCACTCCCCGGCCTGCAGCCATTTCGTCAGGGCCCACAGAGCCTGCGGCGCGCCAGGGTAAGCGCTGAAAGATCCTGGTAGATGGAGGCCTTGACGCCATTCCACACGATCGATCCCCTCTTGCGCGCCAAGTCTTGTTTTTTTTCTACAAAATAATGAAATTTCACCAGGATCGATCGAGGACCTCCCGCGCGCCCTCCCGCTCTGTGAGCCCGGTCGATCGTCGGGACAGTAGTACTATCTCCACCAAACAGAATGGTAATGATTTCCCTGATTTTCCGCACAATATCAAACTGCGTCTCACCTTCCTGTTCTGAAATGCCAAAAAACCATAGATTCGACCGTCGCTCTGGGTTTTTGAGGTCATCCAGCTTGAGCGTGATCCTCTCCTCCCTCATCTCAAGCTCTGCAAGCCTCATATCAAATTGAGTCTCAAAGAGGTCGGCCGAGGTCTGATTAGCCTCGAAGGCCTGCACAAGGTCTTCAACGTCGTCCACTTTCTTATCCAGAGAGTCCAATCTTTTACCTATGTCCACCCTAAAACCTCAGATCTCCTCGAGCAGAGCTGCCATGCCACGGCTCATAGCTTGACTTTCTGATGCCTCAGACTGGTTGTTATCCTGCATTCTGATGTCTACAGGTCGCTGAGGCGATCGCCGAAACTTCTGTAACGCCTGCACTCCGTTCATTAAGGGACAGATTGGACCGTAGCACGAAGAGACAGACCCCCGAGAGGGTGCATGGCGGGGAGGATCCCAGTACTTCTCTTCCTCCTTCAGCTCCCTGGGAAAACTCCACAGATCGAGTGTGCGACCTGCGCACCTGGGGGGGACCCGTGGGCCCAGGTATTAGGCTGGCCACCCCCTCCCCACTGCCGAGCCCTATCAGGACCAAATCGCAGATCAATCCGGGGAATCGGGTAGCGGGTCAGAGGAGCCCTAACCCTCCACAGAATTAACAGTTCTCCAGGCAAAGGGCATCCATAGGAATAAAGGGCCACGTGAACAAAGAGACCACAACAAGTCCACAGTTGGCTGGGATGCCGTGTCACCACCCAGCACCAAGGGCTCAGTCTCCAAGGAGCCCTTCCTAGGCAAACAGCACTTCACTGATGTCGCCAGCACACTGCAACTCCTCCGGTAGTTAGCCAAGTGGAGGACCCCTCCAGATCTTGCACGGCCAGGAGCCGGGGGGGGCGGAAGGCTTGCTCCAAACATGGGCACCGTTCACCCCCATCTGCGCCCACACAATCCAGTAAGGTGCTCCGGACTCGACGAACACCTGGGGCCTCACACCCCCTCCACCCCCCCGAGGCCACAGGGAAGCGTCCCTCCCCAAACAAACAGCCCGCAGTCTCCAGGCAGCTCCTTTGGCAGGCCCCAGTCCAATGCGGGAACGCTCCTTGCCTTCCCTCCGCGGGAGTAACACAGCCTCTGCCCGCAGGCGCCGCTTCTCACCTGCGCTTGTAATGGAGAGACCCTGCACTTCGCAGGTCCGCCAGCACCTCCGTCCCCCCCGATGGCCACTGCGGGGGGGGGCCCAATGACCACAGCACAGCCACGGGTGGGGGCCAGCCCGCGCCACCGGCTAGCAGCCGAGGCCTCCACCCCTCCCCCACCAGCCGATTGGACTGCTCCGTGCGGCTCCTCTTTGCGGGCTCAAGCTCCAGGCTGCGTCCCTTCCCCTACCCGGGGGGCTCCGATCTCCGGGATCCCGGCACCTCCTGACGTCGGAGTTGCACTCCCCGGAGGCACACCACCACCATACGGCCCCGGAGGGGGTCAGGGCACGGCTCCAATGGGTCTGGGTGGCCCAGATTCAGGAAAAAAGCACCCTGAAGAGGAGATCAGCCGAGAAGCTGCATCACGTCTTGGCGCCCCCTGGTGGCTCCCAATAATTACCTTTTACATAAATATATGTGCTGTCAACTAAGATTCAGAGTACTTACCTACAGCTCACATATTCCTCTTAAAATAAGCCTAACTGCTCTGACACACTACCAAGGTCCTGAGCTAGTACAGACAGATACTAAGAGTTGGGGATCTACAAACCACTGGGAAAGCTTACTAAAGTCCTACTACAAGTAGGACTTTGGGAAAACTCCCCTAACAGCGTGTTCCACCAGCTGAGTTCGCCGACTACCGGGCTGGACACATGGGTGATCCCTGAGTGCTCCCAGATACTGAGACCACTGGTCCTTCAGGGGCCACTGAAGGGATCTGATGCGCAGTCTGGCCTCTGGCACTAGAAAAATAAAGGTGGCCATGAGACCCAAAGGTCAGAGCAAAGCAGCAGCTGGTAGGGTGGCATGGTTCTGAAACAAATGCCCGATCAAGGCTATATTGCTGACTCTCTCTTCGGGAGGAAAAGACTTCCCCAGCCCACTGTCCAGGAATGCTCTGATAAATTGGAGCCGCTGAGCTGGTGTCAAATGGGACTTTTTAAGCTGAGGAATGTGTCTTTCCCACAGTAACATGTTTAGAGCCCTGAGGTCCAGAATGGGACGGAGACCACCTCCCTTCTTGGGTACCAGGAAATACCGGGAATACCAGCCCGATCATCTCTGTTCGGGAGGTACCTCCTCCACTGCACTCTTCGACAACAGGGCCCTCAGCACTTCCTGGAGCTCTGGTACCAGTTGGATTGGTGGATGTGGGGTTCTGTCCAGTCGTCTCCTTAGAAAGGGCAAACAACCCCACCAAATCAACTGCAGGGCCCAGGTGTCAGGTTCTCATGCCACTGGGGCCAATGCCCTGCCAACCGTCCACCAACTGGTGCATTGTGGGACAGGAAATCAAACCAGCTTAGAGGGAGAGGGCGTCCCCACCGTTGTTGCTGCTTGTTGGCCTCTAGAGGGCCCCGTACCTCTTCCAGGACGCGAGAAGCGTCTCTGCACCTGTCTGGTTTGAGGGAGCTGCACCATCCTGCCATAAAGTACGTAACGCCTAAAGTGCCTGCCTCTGGAGGCAAAGCTGAAGGCAGGCTTAGCCGGCTGCGCCGATAGTTCCAGTGATTTAGTAGCAAACTTGGATCCTTTAAACTTTTCCATGGATTCATCAGCTTTTGGCCGAAAAGCATGTCTCGCTCAAAGGGAATATCCAGCAACCTGTTCTGAACATTCGGGGAGAAGGCAGAGGTTTTCAGGTAAGCCTGCCGCCTCTCATTACCACTGCTGAACCCCTTGCTGGGCCAACGCAGTCCGCTACACCTAGGCCTGTTTGCAATGACTGCTTGGCTACCACCTCCTTCCCCCATCCTCCACCAGCTGTAAAATTCTTTTACCTTATTTTAAGTTAGTTTGTCTGTCAAGAATCAAGTTAGCAAAGAGAATTGTACTGCATTCAGTTTTAGGTTTTGCTAAAAAGTGTTTAAATTTGAATGCAAATAAAATAAAAAATAAATTGGCACTTTTTCCCCCACCCCTCAAGCACTCTTGTTAACCCTCTTCTAAAAAAAGCTGTCCAGTGGCCCTTCCTGCCCTGCTAACCATCGCCCCATCTCCACTACCCCCTTCCTGGGCAAACATTTGGATAAATTGGTCACCTCTCAACTGATTCACCACACCAAACTTGTGGGGTGTCTCCATGACCACCAGTCTGGATTCAGAGCATCCATAGGCACAGAAACTGCTCTCCTGAACACCTGTGGAGACCTGCTCTCTAACCTTGATTCCAACTCTCCTTCCGTTCTCATTCTCCTTGATCTTTCCACTGCCTTTGACATGGTCAATCATTCCATCCTTATAAACCGGCTCCGCAATACCTTCAGCATCATGGACCGGGCAATGGACTTGCAGACTTCCTTCCCATCTAAGCGTCCTTCCCAGTTTTAAGTGGGCCCTTTCCTCTCCTCCACCTCACTCTCTACTTGCAGCGTTCCTTAGGGCTCTATCCTATCGCTGTGGCTCTTCAACATCTATCTTGACCCTCTTGATCTCCTCCTCTCATTTCCAGTGTTACGCTGATGAGACAGCTCTCCTTCAAGCTTCCCTCCACTTCTTCTGCTACTCCCTCTCTCATTACCGACTGACTGCTATTCAGTCATGGTGCACCGCTAATGATCTCAGTCTTAGTGACATTAAGGCAGAGATCTTTCTCATTGGAACCCCTGCTCCTTGCTTCCACCCATTCTCCTCGCTGGCTGCCCATCCTAGGGTCCTCTCCCCTCACCTTCCTGGGAGTCCAAAAACCTTGGTGTCATCTTCAACTCCCCTCTCTCTCCTCTTCTCCCTTCACATCATGGACCATGCGAAGAAGCCCCCTTTGCTTCACCTACTTAAAGGCATTCTCCTGCTCCTCACCTTCCCCCAGAAACTCAATGTCTCTAGAGCTCTGGTCCTCTCTAGGCTAGACTCTTCCTCAACCTGCCCCCTTTAACTAATGCAGAATAGGACTGTAAGACTTACCCTGGGCCTCAAGCCAAGGGACTGCATCTCTCCAGCCCTAAAATCTCTCCACTGGCTCCTGGGTGCTGCAAGGATCAAATTCAAGAACCTCTGCATCATCCACAAGGCTTTCTGGGGCTCGCTATATCCAACTCTCTCTCCCTAAATACCTCCCTGCTAGAGCTGAACTCGAGCTCTAGCTCCAACTCTTTGCAGGTTAGATGTTTTTCCAAGCAGAGAGTGGTGGGAGGGGAGAGGGTAGATTGCTCTCTTCGGCAGGTGCCTCCCTCTGGAATAGCTTCCTTACCCCTCTCAGACTTGAGCCAGACCTCCTTTATTTCCAGAAACTTCTCAAGACCCTGCTTTTCTCTTCCGCTTCCCCCTCTCGCTCCCCTGATAACTCCACTCTGCTGCTGCACCTGGTGGCCTGGTCATTTATGGGTCTTACAGGCTACCAGGCTCTCCTTGACCAGTCTGTACCAGCATTCCCCCTTCAACACTACCCTCCCGTGCCCCCTTCACTGACAAGCATCCTTCCTGAGTCATATCCTCACACTTAGTTGCTGATCCACACCTCGGTACCCCCTGGCACTTACCCCCATCCCCAGAGATTCCCGCAGCACTTCCTAGCCCCTGGGCCCTGCATACCACCCCCTGAATAATTCCACCATCACTCCTCTTTGGCACTTCTCTTTACTGCCCTTGCACAATCCGAATGTCACAAGGCCCAAGAGGACCATTATTGAATTATTTCCCCTGTTCCCTTCCCCTTTTGCTTTGTGGCACATTGAAACACCATTTCCCGTATAGGCGACTTATAAAATAAAGTTACCTCACATGTAGGAGACAAAAAAGCCACTATGCTGCTTGGTGTACAGGACAATTATCCTGCAAGAATATTGCAAACAAATGTGCTTGCTGTCATTGGAATGGTCATAACAGCAGCTGGCTGGAAGAGACCATGGAAGGGAAGCCTTCTGTTGAGGATAGCGTGCCCTACTCTGGAGGGGCTGCACAGGTAAGCACAGGATTTCCTGTGAGTGAAAGCTGCTGTACACAGTGGACATGTAAAGCCACTTCCAACTGGGGACTAATAGGGTCCCCAGGTCAGCAATCCTTCCTTACGTAGTAAGCCCACAAAGTGACATCGAAAGGACATCCTAGAGTGAGGAAAATAGTATAGTTCATCTCTCCTACTGTCCTTGTATGGATGTCCAAGAAGGAGAAATTACTTACCATAATGTTATTTCTATGGATTCTTCTCCTGCAGATTCCTTATCAGATAGATATCCATTCCGGCCTGAGCTGCTCGGAAAAAATGTGAACAGGGGGCGTAGTGCACCTCAACTCGGCCGCCGATCCCCCTTGACTCAATGCTCAGTCGTCAGCTCCGGACGTGATGTCATACATATACTGTGTCACTGCACTCTTGTATCTCAGCCCCCCCCCCCCCCCCCCCCAAGCTCAGCCACTGCAGGGGAAGACTAGCCAGAAAAGCAACAGCCAAACAGCCAAAAGGGAATAGAAGAATAAACTACTCACCATTATGATCTTTCTATGAATTATTCTCCCGCAGATTCCTCATCCGATAGATATCCTCACCCAGCTCTGCTGCTCGGAAACCTTTAGATTGGGGGCGTAGTGGACCTTGACCGTGCCGTCGATCTGTCTTGCTCGTTGCTCGATCGTCCGCTCCGGTCGTGATATCAGGAATCGTATACATACCACATCACTACGCCCCATACCTCAGTCCCCCCTTTTTTCTCCTGTGCTTGAACGCTGCAGAGGAAAATGTATTTGTTTTTTTAAAGGAGAGCTACTAGTCAGATAGAAGCGGTCACCTCAGAGACTGTTAGGGAGAATTCTCTGGTTAGGCTGAATTTCCCTACCTAGTGAGTCCCCCAGCAGCTTTGCTGGATTTCTGGGGTTTAATTTTTTTCTCCTGCCAAGAGTGAGACTCTTTTACCCTCACTCTTGGACATGTTGAAGTGTGTTTTCTTGGTTAAACCTTGTGTTGAATGGGCTATGGGGTCTTTTACTCCATAGGGCCTCATGTATTTTTGTGATGTGGGTCACACAGCACCCTCTGTGCCGTGACCCAGGGGTGTCCTAGGGACTCCCCAACATAGACTCCATACCCTGGGACTGACTACTGTCTCCCAGGGCATGTAAAGTCACCAAAGACTTTGCTAGTCTTGAATCCTGAACAGAACCAGTACAAACCATCATATTGTGGACGTACTGGCTGGGGCAATTCGATTGCCCCAGGGTCTGTTAGTCGAGGGGGCACGTCTCCGTCCCCCCTGATCGAGTTTTGGCTGGTGGCAGTGGAAACTACTTTTTATATTCGACCGCGAATATTTCCCTATGGGATTTCCCATTGTTTTAGGCTAACACATTTAATTATTTATTTACGGTAGCCTTAAACATACCGCCGGTTTATATATTTATTTTTATAACTCCGGTTGGGACTTTTTGCCAAAACTTGATTCTAAAATGGCGTTGGTGTTCGCCTCTGTAACTCTGACCCAAAGTGGAGCCCTTTGTTCCACTTTTGGCGGGCTTCTCCACAGAAGCCCTCCAAAGTGGTGCCACTCTGTCTGGGGTACTTAGGAGGGGTGGAGGGGGATTTAGGCACCCTGGACTGAGTTACCTTGGTAACTCAAGTCGCACTCCGTCCTGATTGGCCCAAGTGGTGAGCCGCCCGGCTCACCACTTAGCATGTTTGAGTGACAGCTAGGCTGGGTGAATGGGGGTTTGCTGCATAAAAGCAGGGCTTTGGGGACTGGGACTTCAGAAGTCGCCACAGGACCAAGAATCCGACGAGGGAAGAGCTGAGCCGACCTGCTTCGACGACACCACCCGGTGGAGCCCTGCTGAACCGTCTCACCACTTTTTCCCGACGACCGAGGAGAACTCTTAACGGAGTGGCTCCTTCCCTTGACTGGTGGGGACAACCAGTTTTCGCCTTCTTTCCGTCCTTTTGAGGTATCTCGTGGCCGCCTTGCCTGTGCCAAGCACCCCGGCATCCGGAATACCACACTTTACCCCCATACCGCGAAAGTCGGTACCAACCCTTTAACCGGAGGACTCCGCGGCTGGTTTCTTCCCGGGCAGTGCTACGACCTTTCTCTTCTGCTCTTCAGCGAGATATTCTTCTCCCCTGACCGACGTCGAGCCTTGCTGTCGCTGCCTGGAACAACTGCCCCCGCTGGAGGATCCTTTCCGCTTAAGGTACTGTGTTCCGCCTGGCTTCCCTTGCTACCGACTGTACGGGGTAGATTTAGTCCCCGGCTTTCGAACCTGGGAGTGCCTGGGACACTTTGGCTAAACTTTCTGAGCCACTCTAAACTCTTTTTGACTCTTTGCAAGACTTTGAATCTCTAACTAACAGTGTGATCTTGGGCACATTTTCGCTCCGGCTACTCTAAGAGTGGGCCCTGCCTAGTGACTTTTGCTCACCTGTGACTTTATTCTTCTTTAAGCCTATTGCAAGTGTTCTGGACCTTAGAGTGGTGTGTCTAACCTATTTCTGCTTTTTCTCTCCCTTTCTTGGAAACTACTAGAGTGTCATCTAACGTTAAGCACTCACCTCTGTTTTAATTAAGTGGTGTTAACCTAGAGTTGTCTAGATAGGAGAAAGGATTGAATTTACTTTCAGTATAACTGTGTTGAAGTGCTTTTACTATATTTTTGCTAGAGTGTTTTTAACTTATGTGTATTTTAAATAAATAACTATATACTTTTGAAACCAAGCTCTGGTCAGTGTTTGCTTGTGCTATTGTGTTTTGGTACATATTGTGTATACTTTACATACTGCCTAACTCTTCTTGAGAGAAGTCTGACTGCTCAGCCACAGCTACCAGGTAAATCTGGGTGGTACAGACTGCTACCAAAGGGGTTTACTGCTCTACCTGTAGTCTTAAATCTTTTGCAGTGTTCCCCAAGGGAACTGCACAGGTTTCTGCCTAACACTGGTGTACAGCGGTGGGATTTGTATTGAGTATACATTTTATTGTGCTTTAGATACCTTAGTGCAACTAACCACAAAGCTTAGCACTGAAAAAGTAAAACCTCTAACATGTCAGTTATAGAAAGCTATAGTCAAGAGTCCCTTGCAGCCAAAACTGCTGATTGTTTAAGAATGCTCTGTAAACATAAGGATCTCCTGACTAAGGGCAAGAAAATGGAGCTGATTGAAAGATTGTTAGCTAACCAAAGTCTGGGTGATGGTTCAGAGGAGCCTACCACTCCAGCAACTGTAGATGACAGTATTGAAGTTAACATGGAGCAAAATGTTGATGTTTCTGAGGAAGAGTCAGAAGAGGAGGGTGAGGCTGTTGTAACTGTCCCCCCTAGGCCTCTGCCTGCTCTACCTGCTGTGCCTACTGGACCTTTACCAGGTCCCACATTTAGTCCTCAGTACTTTGAACTGGAGAAAATGAAGCTAGAATTGGAGTATAAGAAACTTAATGCTCAAACTGACAAAGAACTAAGGCTAAGGGAAATGGAGCTCAAGTATGACTTAGAAATGAAGAAATTATCTGTTGAGAATGTTTCTCTCTCTGGCTCCTCTAGAAGTTCCAGTCCTAAAAGACCCCGGATGCCTAAAGAATTGGTTGGTATGTATGAGCCTAAGTTGGATGTGTTGGATTGGTTGTCTCTGTTTGAATATAATCATGGGCTCCAGAACATCACAGGAAATGACTTACTCACCTGGTTGTTCTCTAGGCTTCCCCCTGTTGCAACTGATGTGGTAATGGAGATGGGGGAGGAGGATAGGAAGGACTATGAATGTGTGAAACTAGCTTTGATAGCTAGGTTTGGGAAGACCCCTTCCCAGTATCTTAAGAGGTTTAGGAGCCTCAAAAAGCATGATGGTACCCCTTGGGCTACCTGGGTGAGTGAATGTTTGAAAAACTTAGAGGGATGGATTAAGGGTTACAAGGTGAACACTTATGAAGGTATGAAGAATTTGTTTATGTTGGAGACTATTTATGATGCCTGCTCTCCTGAGCTCAGACAACACTTGGCTGATTCCAAGGAATTAGATTCCCGGAAACTAGCTAAGGCTGCTGACTTGTGGGTTGCCAACAGGGCCACTCACAAGGATTCTGGGGTAACTCAGAAGAAGGATGGGGAGAAACAGTCTAAAAAGGACTCCAAAGAGAATTCTAATAATTCCTATCCCAAAGAGGGCCCCAAACCACAAAATAACCAGGGTAAGCCACATGGGAAACCTAGTCAGGCTACTGTACCTTCTGGCCACAAGCCAGAAGGAGGTCAGAACAAGCCACCCTTCCAGAGAGCATTTGGACAATGCTATGTCTGTCAGGGTACTGATCATATCAAAGGAGATCCCAAGTGCAAGGGTAAACCTGCAGGGATCAGCACAGTCTCCTTAGCCTTCACTCCTGAGGATGAAGTACAGATGGCTAGTGCCCACTTTGAACTCTTTGCTGAAGAACCCTTGGGTCTTCAAGCAACTGTAAACTTAGAGCCTATGGGTCTGGTTAGTCCCCAGAATAGGGTTGTGTATAACTCCCTACCTGTTAACTCTAAGGTGTATTATGTGGACAGTGTTCTTGTCAATGGCCAGGATACTCCTGCCAGGAGAGACACTGGGGCCAGCAGAACAGTAGTGGATGAAAGCTTCTTTCAACCTGAGGATGTGGCCAAAGCACCCAAAGGTCCCACTAAAATGTCTGGAGGCCCTGTCCAAATGGTTCCTATTCTACCAGCCCTCATTCAGTGTAACAACATGACAGTGAGGATCCCTGTCAGTGTTCAGACTGAGGTACCTGGGAAGGTCCTGTTGGGGAATGACCTAAGAACTCTAGGAGTAGTGTCACATACCCCCAGGCCTCCCAGTATGGAGAAGCAGAACTTAACCAAATTGGCTAGACAGGCTACCTTGAAGGACCCTTCTAAGCCTGTGGGACCCTCTACTGAGAACCCCACTACAAGCCCTGGTGTTAGTAAGTTGACCTCTAACCCAGGCACATTTCAGGATAGTATGCTAGGAACATGGGAGCCCCAACCAAGCTCCACCCTTGTTCCCCTAGTTTCCGAGTCTCTGACCCCCCCTGCTTCTGAGGAAGAGGTGGATAGACCAACTAGGCCCCTATCTGGACCTGAGAGAACTGGTAATTCTCAGTGCTGGTGGAAAACCAGAAAAGAAAAGTCTAAGGCCAAAAACCTTCGGACTGTTGGACCTTCTACTGAAGACCCCAACTCCAATCCTAATATTAGGGGGGAAACTCCTAAAATAGGTAAAGGTAGATCTAAGAGGAAGGGGAAGCAGGTACATTGCCTAACCCCAACCCCTCCAACCAAGAGGCCTAAGACCCAACCTGCTCCCACAAGAGAGGTGGTGAGGAACCTTGGAGGCCCCTCTAGATCTAAGGGAATCCTTTATAAGGACCCCTTCAAAAAGCCTAACATAGGTTCAGAAGTTGTACCAACTTCTGAGGGACTGGTCAACCAGATCCCCTATAACAAAAAGACTGATGTTCCTCAAAGGGTCTGTAGGTCCGTTAGCTTGCAAAAGAAAACCTTTGAGTTCTCCATTGAACATAGGTCAAGGTGTCACCATCAAAATGCTGATGGACTCTCTAGGATGTATATCATCGACTAGAGGTATGAGGTTCATCCAGGAGTGGATTAAATCCTCCTGTCCCTTAGTCTGGGGGGGGCGAGTGTTAGGGAGAATTCTCTGGTTAGGCTGAATTTCCCTACCTAGTGAGTCCCCCAGCAGCTTTGCTGGATTTCTGGGGTTTAATTTTTTTCTCCTGCCAAGAGTGAGACTCTTTTACCCTCACTCTTGGACATGTTGAAGTGTGTTTTCTTGGTTAAACCTTGTGTTGAATGGGCTATGGGGTCTTTTACTCCATAGGGCCTCATGTATTTTTGTGATGTGGGTCACACAGCACCCTCTGTGCCGTGACCCAGGGGTGTCCTAGGGACTCCCCAACATAGACTCCATACCCTGGGACTGACTACTGTCTCCCAGGGCATGTAAAGTCACCAAAGACTTTGCTAGTCTTGAATCCTGAACAGAACCAGTACAAACCATCATATTGTGGACGTACTGGCTGGGGCAATTCGATTGCCCCAGGGTCTGTTAGTCGAGGGGGCACGTCTCCGTCCCCCCTGATCGAGTTTTGGCTGGTGGCAGTGGAAACTACTTTTTATATTCGACCGCGAATATTTCCCTATGGGATTTCCCATTGTTTTAGGCTAACACATTTAATTATTTATTTACGGTAGCCTTAAACATACCGCCGGTTTATATATTTATTTTTATAACTCCGGTTGGGACTTTTTGCCAAAACTTGATTCTAAAATGGCGTTGGTGTTCGCCTCTGTAACTCTGACCCAAAGTGGAGCCCTTTGTTCCACTTTTGGCGGGCTTCTCCACAGAAGCCCTCCAAAGTGGTGCCACTCTGTCTGGGGTACTTAGGAGGGGTGGAGGGGGATTTAGGCACCCTGGACTGAGTTACCTTGGTAACTCAAGTCGCACTCCGTCCTGATTGGCCCAAGTGGTGAGCCGCCCGGCTCACCACTTAGCATGTTTGAGTGACAGCTAGGCTGGGTGAATGGGGGTTTGCTGCATAAAAGCAGGGCTTTGGGGACTGGGACTTCAGAAGTCGCCACAGGACCAAGAATCCGACGAGGGAAGAGCTGAGCCGACCTGCTTCGACGACACCACCCGGTGGAGCCCTGCTGAACCGTCTCACCACTTTTTCCCGACGACCGAGGAGAACTCTTAACGGAGTGGCTCCTTCCCTTGACTGGTGGGGACAACCAGTTTTCGCCTTCTTTCCGTCCTTTTGAGGTATCTCGTGGCCGCCTTGCCTGTGCCAAGCACCCCGGCATCCGGAATACCACACTTTACCCCCATACCGCGAAAGTCGGTACCAACCCTTTAACCGGAGGACTCCGCGGCTGGTTTCTTCCCGGGCAGTGCTACGACCTTTCTCTTCTGCTCTTCAGCGAGATATTCTTCTCCCCTGACCGACGTCGAGCCTTGCTGTCGCTGCCTGGAACAACTGCCCCCGCTGGAGGATCCTTTCCGCTTAAGGTACTGTGTTCCGCCTGGCTTCCCTTGCTACCGACTGTACGGGGTAGATTTAGTCCCCGGCTTTCGAACCTGGGAGTGCCTGGGACACTTTGGCTAAACTTTCTGAGCCACTCTAAACTCTTTTTGACTCTTTGCAAGACTTTGAATCTCTAACTAACAGTGTGATCTTGGGCACATTTTCGCTCCGGCTACTCTAAGAGTGGGCCCTGCCTAGTGACTTTTGCTCACCTGTGACTTTATTCTTCTTTAAGCCTATTGCAAGTGTTCTGGACCTTAGAGTGGTGTGTCTAACCTATTTCTGCTTTTTCTCTCCCTTTCTTGGAAACTACTAGAGTGTCATCTAACGTTAAGCACTCACCTCTGTTTTAATTAAGTGGTGTTAACCTAGAGTTGTCTAGATAGGAGAAAGGATTGAATTTACTTTCAGTATAACTGTGTTGAAGTGCTTTTACTATATTTTTGCTAGAGTGTTTTTAACTTATGTGTATTTTAAATAAATAACTATATACTTTTGAAACCAAGCTCTGGTCAGTGTTTGCTTGTGCTATTGTGTTTTGGTACATATTGTGTATACTTTACATACTGCCTAACTCTTCTTGAGAGAAGTCTGACTGCTCAGCCACAGCTACCAGGTAAATCTGGGTGGTACAGACTGCTACCAAAGGGGTTTACTGCTCTACCTGTAGTCTTAAATCTTTTGCAGTGTTCCCCAAGGGAACTGCACAGGTTTCTGCCTAACAGAGACATCACTAGGCGTCTCTTCGCTTAGACAGATGCACCAAGCCACAAGAACTTTCTGAACGGGGGTGGAAGGGAGGGGCGATGAGGAATCTGTGGGAGAAGAATCAATAGAAGGAGAAATTACCTTACCGTAATTTTCTTTCTATGGATTCTTCACCCGCAGATTCCTCATCTGATTTCCTTCGCTACTTTGAAAATTAGTGGACCTCAACCCGGCTGTCGTCCACTGATCAGTCTTGCTCGGCGTCTGGTTGTCGGCTCCAGATGTGACGTCAGGCGTCATACAAGTACCGCGTCACTACGCCCTAACCTCAGTTCTGCCTTTTTTCCAGAGCATCACACACTGCATAGGAAAACAGAGAACAAACTGGCTAATGAGCCCTCTAAAAAGAAAGTAATTATAGACCTCCGAAGGAGGAACAATTGAAAAAGAACACTACAAGTAGCGTTAGAAAAATCTTTTTTTTAAGACAGAACGGACACAGCAGACCATCACCAAGTCAACATGAAACAAAAAAATCTACACCAACCACTGACTTTCTGAGCAGGGATGGATGGAGGGTAGATGAGGAATCTGCGGCAGAAGAATCCACAGAAGGCACATTATGGTAAGGTCATTTCTCCCTCAATGGATTGCTTTTCTCCCGCAGATTCCACCTCCGATAGACTCCCAAAGCAGTAATGAAGGAGGCGAGCAGAAAGTTGCATCAAAAAAACTTTGCAGCACTGGCCTGCCAAAACACGCATCAGAGGTACGAGCTACATCCAGGCTATAGTGCTTTGCAAAGGTATGCAAAGATGACCATGTCGCAGCGCAACAAATCACCCCGGCAGGGACCCCCCCTCTACAATGCTGTGGATGCGGAGACCCCCCCTTGTGGAATGGGCCCCGATGCTTGCTGGTCATTCCTTCCCAATGGCCTGGTAACATTCATCTGTACAGTGTCCAACAGGATAAAGTCTGCTTCGTTATGGGCAGGCCCTTATGTGCTAAGGAAAAAGCCACAAAGAGTTGGTCAGCTCTCCTGAAATCAGCTGTTCTGACGATATAGTAACTCAAAGCCATCTTAGGCTCTACACTGTGTAACTAAGTAAAAATCTGATACAACCTTGGGGGGGGATCCCAGGCCTTACCCTGAGTGAAACTTTCTCCCGGAAAAAGCGCAGGAAGGTTAGCTTACAGCATAAGGCATGTAGTTCACTCACCCGCCTAGCGGATCTAAGTCACCAAGAAAGCGGTTTTCAACGAGAGAAGGACAAGAGTGCATAGGCTCAAAGGCTACAAATTTAAGAACTAGATTAAGATCCCAATCTGGGACAACAAAGGGAGTTAGCAGAAATTTTATTACAAGGCCTTTCAGGAATTGTGCCATTACCGGATCGTAAAAAATGAACCTTGATCCGGGGATCTCTTGAACACAGAGAAGACAGCTAAATATCCTTGGACTGTGGTGACCTGAAGGCCTGCAGAGACCAGTGACAGAAGGAACTCCATAACTGTAGTGGTGGGGCAAGAGATGGGGTCAATCTCGTGTTCTCTGCACCATGCCTCAAATCTTCTCTATTTGCATGCGTACAAAGATCTTGTAGATTGTCTGCTTGCAGCCAGCAACACCTCAAGTACTTCCTCAGAGAGGTCCCAATCATCATATCTCATCCTCTCAAGAGCCACGCATGCAGGCTGAGGGATTTCTGGGTCGGATGGAGTATCCGGCCTTCCGACTTGGTTAGGAGATCCGGATGCTGAGGCAACCGGTGAGGTGGACAGATCCAAGTGGTCAGAGTACCACGTTATCCTCGCCCAGTCCAGGGCAATCAAGATCATTGTTGCTCGAAACCTGTTCAACCTCCAGAGAACCCGTGGAATGACAGGAATCAGAGGGACTGCATAAAGAAGAGGGAAGGTCCAATCCACCAGAAACGCATCCCCCAGTGCACCGTTGGCTGCGAATTCCCTCGAGCAGAACCGTTTGTAATTCCTGTTAGACTCCGTTGCGAACAGATCCACGACCTCCTCTAGTACTTCCTGGCACACTTCCCACTCGTGTGAGACCATGCTCTGCCTGCTCAAAGCATCCGCCAAGTTGTTTTCTGTGCCCGCCAGATTAACTGCCGAGACCGAGATCCTGTTCTCCAGCAACCAGAACCAAAGCATCATAGCTTCTGTGCAAAGGGTGTGGGAGAGTACACCACCTTGCTTTGCCACGGTTATCCGTCAGAACTAGGACATGCTTTTCCTGCAGAGACAGGGAGAAGGCTTTCAGGGCTAGCCCGATAGCTTGCAACTCCAGCCTGTTGATGTGCCACTTGGCTTCTGTCGTTAACCAGAGGCCGCTCACCTGCAAATCCTCGCAGTGAGTGCCCCAACCCTTCAAGGACATATCCGTGACCACTTGGGTCTGAGGCCAGAAGAGTTCCCAGCCAAAAGACTGTTGCGGTCCACCCACTAGGACAGGTTGTTGACCACTGATGCGGACACTCCGAGGAGATCCGAGAGAGTGCTGAGGTACTGAGACCACTGATCCCACAGTAACCATTGCAAGGATCTCATACGCAACCTGGCCTCTGGCACTAGAAAAATGCAGGAAGGCAGAGGAAGGAAGCCGCTGGTAGAGTGGCATGGTTTCAGAACAAGTCAACCATTTGTGTCAAGCTGATATACCCTCTCCTCGGGAGGGAAGGCCTTCCCCACCCGGGTATCTTGGAGTGATTCGATGAACGAGAGCCATTGGACTGGTGTGTGGGAGTTCTTTAAGTGTAGGGAGAAGCTCAGCCTGTGCAGCAGCAAGCAGGTGTCCTGCAGATGGGACAAGACCTGCAGTACCGACTTCCCTCGGATCAGCCAGTCGTCCAGATATGGGAATACGTGGACTCCGGATCTCCTGAGGTGAGCCGCAACTACCATGAGCTTGGTGAAGATCTTTGGGGCGGAGGCAAGACCAAAGGCAAGCATCTTAAAGTGATGGTGCATATTTCCCATCGTGAACCTTAGGAACTTTATATGGATTGGCACATGGAAATAGGCGTCCTGTAGGTCTATGGACACCAGCAGTCCTGAAGTTAGAGAGTGTGGAGAATCTCTCTCAACGTCACCATCCTGAATTTGTCTTTCCTCAAGAACTTGTTGAAGGCCCCGAGGTCCAGAATGGGACGATACCTCCTCCTTTCTTGGGCACCAGAAAATACCAGGAATACCAACCCGATCCTCTTTGTTCGGGAAGTACCACTTCCACGGCACCCTTCAACAGGGCTCGCAGTTCCTCCTGGAACTACTGTCCCGGTTGGATTGGAGGTGGGGGCGGACTGTCCGGTGTTTTGTTTTTTAGAAATGGGTAGACAATAACCCCATTGAATGAGACGTAGAGCCCAGGCATGGGAAGTAATTCCCTGCCACTGGAGCAAATGCTCCGTCAACCGTTCTCCAATTGGTGCACTAGGAGAGGGGAAATCAAAGAGGCTTTGCAGGCTGTGTCCCCGCCGACGCTGCCTGTTGGCCTCTAAAAGCCCCTCTAACCCATCTGGAGTCCGAGAAATGCTTCTGCCCTTGCATGACCGGTGGGAGCTGCCATACTCTAGAGGCAGAGCTAAATGCAGGTCTGGCCGGCTGCACAGCTAGGCCTAATGATTTGGCAGCGAGTTTTGATTCCTTGAATTTTTCTAAGGAATCATCAGCTTTGTGGCCGAAAAGAAGATCGCCCTGGAAGGGCATGTCCAGAAGTTTTACTTTGACGTTAGGTGAAAATCAGGTTTTCAAGTAGGCCTGCCTTCTTAGTGTTATGGCCGAAGCCATATATCAGCCCACACAGTCTGATGTCCAGGCCTGTTTACAGCATCTGCTTGGCCACCTCCTTCCCATCCTCCACTAGCTGTAGGAAGCCCTCGCGCATTTCTCCTTCCGATACATACTGAGCAGCATTTTCCACTGCTGTACATAGGCCGAAGGAGTATTTGGCAAAACTGTGCACCCCATTTGTAGCTTTGAGGGCCATGCTACCTGAAGTGAATGCCTTCTTTGCCAAGGCATCTACTTTTTTTGCTTCTCTGTCTGGGGGCCTGCATAACAAGCTCCTCGGGGGGGAAGAGCAAGAGGAGAGGTATGAGGGGTCTCCTCTAGCCGGCCTGTACTTTCCGGAAATGGCGGAGCCGACGGGAGGAATGGAACATTGATTTTGCCACAGAGTCGCCAAAGGATTGCCAATGGCCGGGTTCAAAGGCATATTAGGCTCAGTGGCAAGGCCTTCATCTAGAAAGTCAGTAAGGTCCTAACCTTGTGAAGGCGCCACTGATGAGTGCAATCCCAGGGTGTCAATAACCCTTACAACCAGATGAAAGACTTGGCTTACATTCTGGCCAAGCACAGAATAGCAATGTGTTGGAAAGTAGCTCACAGGCCTAGAGTAGAGATGTGGTGGGCAGACCTCCTTAAATGGGTAGAGGCAGAAACAGCGGTCTGGTACGAAGCAGTCACCAGAGGAGGGGAGGAGGAGGTAGGCCACCTGATAGCCTGGAGGCAACTGGTGACCTCAATGGCGAACCCCCACCGGGGTAACCATGATATGGAAGACCAGGAAGAGATGATAACTGAGACACCTTCAGATGCCCAGGTAGATGGGACGGATACGACGGCTCAAAATTTTGGGGGGGGAGAACAGAAGAGAGCAGTGAATAATGCAATACCTTCAATTTGAAGATGTACGTCCGAAATGGTTGTAATGTATGGCGTGGGAGAATGGAAGACCAGGCTCCCGTCCTTCCCCCTCTCGCGCTTGGCCTAAAGGATCACGGCCCAGGCACCCGCCACGAGAAGAGTTTGCCCATCTACCAGACGACCAAATACCCTGGTACAGGAACATACGGATGTGTCCATCTGCCTGCCCAGCAGCCCGCCCTGGCCATGCCGACACCTGCGGCACGGATCAACTAGACTAAAACCTACACGTCGTTAGAGATGCCATGACGACCTAGTCAACGGTCAGCACACCTGTGCAAATATACACACTGGACACTCCCGCACCAATCTACACGAAGAATATACTCAGTGCTATGACGTAGGCGACAGACATACTCACGGACGTGCATCTTTATTATTTTCCACATAGGCTCTCAAAATGCAGAAACGCAAGACGCATCATGAACCCATCTAAAGAGCTTGCTTACGCTTCTCCTAAACCCAGGTGCCATAATGAGAAATATAACGAAGACACGATACTGGTCGTAAGACAATATGATACTATAACCTAAAGCGCCTGTGCACCAAACGGTTCCACCTATACACCAGGCCCAAGTAGGCCGCAAGCAAGAGCTTCCATGGACGTTAAAAGAACAAGAGTCAGGTTGCTGATCCTGCAGAATGAGCCCGGCGAAAGCAAACAGCCAAGGTCGCAATGTTGCAAACCCACATTCCGAAAGCAGACCATCAAGGGCACGATGTTGCAACCTCGCACGCCGCACACCAACGTTAAAGTCACACCTGCAAATTAAACCAGGCACACAGTGGAAAAACAATATTAATTGTGCAGAATTCTGCCTTAAACACGGTCCCACCTCACGTGACCGAGCCGAACCTGACAGGATGCCAAGACCAGAAAAGGCGTCTGGATCCCTCGTTACAAGACACAAGGCAGATACAATTAAAAGGCTCAATGGACATCTGCGACAGTGGGAGTAGTCGGCCTTCCAGCTTATGAATAAGTCCTGCACGTACTCATAGTGAAACATTGTTGCAAATGACAGGTACACCGAGAGCTGGGAACAGCGATGGTCCCAGACTGGGAAGCTCGCGGGCGCACCAATCAGAACATGGGGCTCCTATCACTGACGCCATTAACATTAACCAATCATCAGGGGTCTTCATGTAACAATTCTCATGTATCTAATTGTAGGGACAACCCAGATATATCACCTGACTAACCCTTGTCCACTAACATTGTTCTCTATACGTATGCTATACTAACCCTACCACTCGAGCAACCAATTAAGAGTGGCGATAGGTTTTTTGCTAACTTTCCAAGGTGACGCAAGTAGCGCGTCATACTAAGGTAAAAAGGGCCTGCGAGCCCCACGATTGTGTGTGTGTCAGGACGGACGCGTACGATCCTTGACCCATCCCTGCCGTTTTTTGTTTAATAAACAGCAGAGTCACCTTGCTTCTTGCGTGTCTCACATACTCTATCTCTTTTGGGATATACGGGAGGAGTTGGGGCCTCCCTGCCCAGAGGTCTGCGGACGGCCCGGCTGACCCCGGCAGAGTTTCCCCCCGACAAGTTGGAGGCACTGCTGAGATCTGTTTAAGATCCGCTTTTTTATTTTTACTTTTTCCAGATACTCCCGTTGCGAGGAGGCCCGGCGGTGCGGCCCCCTCTGCCGTTGCCCCCTTCTGAGGACTACAGGACCATCGCGGAGCTGCGAGAAGACCGGACAGCGCAATCCGGATATTGGCCCTCGGGAGCCGGTTGAGAAGTATCCCGCCCGCGGTTGGCGAGTGTCCAGACGTGGTCCAGACGAGGGGAGGTGGCGAGCCGCTTGGAGGGGTGCACGCAGTCGAGCGGCCCCGCATCAAGAGAACTTGGTGAGCATGCCACGCACAACAAGCAATGTGAGATTGTGAGGGAGGGGGGAGGAATTAAATACGGGAGGTGGGAGGTGTTGCACAGGTGCGCGGCGAAGGTTTGACAATTTAGTGTTGGCAATGGAATGAATGGTAGCCGAAAGAGTGCGAGAGCAGTCGGCTACGTTACGCGAGGGGAGGGGGGGGGGGGCGGAGCACGAAAACATCACGTGCGGCCGCTCGTAGAAACTGATTGGCCTAAGTCGCGACTACGTGTAAGGGTGGGTGTGTGTGGTTTCCTACGATTTGGCATTTATTGATCAATGAGTAGATGAGGATCCCTATTGTTCGAGCAAGAAACTCGATAGGTAGATGACGTTTCCCTGTAGGCGGTAGCTAGTTAGTTGCCCAATACGGAAGATAATTGGCTGGTTAAGCCCTCCTGTCGAGGGGCGTATCACACGCGAGGCAACGCAGCGTGCGCAGTCCGATTATATTATTGGTTACCTTGTTCCAGGAGTGACAGGAAGACAGCTGTAAGGTTAACGGGGGTAGATTGCAAGTGTATTTTGAACTTAAAGAATATATGAAGAACTTACCAGTAGCTCGAAGAGATCGGTGACGTCACCAGTAGGGCTTTCATAGGATATCGCGAGCACAAGGCATCTTCGTTTTGAGAGTGGTGGGGAAGAGAAGTGTGGTAAGGGAGTGGAAACGGAGATAAACGGTAAATGAGTTGATCGGGGAACGGCGAAACGGGGGACGTGGCTGCGCACGGAGAACGCCGGCCACGGCAAGTGTAAAAGGAGGAGGAGCACGTGAAAATAGGACGACTGCATAAGAACGTCATAAGGGGTACGCAGCCGCAGGGGGCTACGTGCGCCTCGGCCGCAGGGGGCCGTAAGGGTGTCGTATAAGGAAGGAAAGACAGAAGAAAATATACAAATGTAAAATACTATATTTTTTATAATTTTCCTTAGCGGACTATCGTAAGTCCCCAAACTTACGGGGCCAGGTAACGATATAAGGTTGTATATTGTACACTGCTAGTGAGATAACCACTACCAGATAGGGGAAGGGTAACAAGTGGAGCGCTATTATGTCATACGGGACAGGATCGGGAGGGTGGGGGAACACCCTCACTACCCCACTACAACACATATGCACAACACTGCCACCCCATAGGGAGAAACTGATTAATTATAGCATAGAATGGAATGGACCCAGGGGACGGATAACAAAATGCTAACACCGTGGCCGCCTAATGGTAGCTTCGATCCATATGCCCAACATTCACTATTAAACCATCTGCACAATACATACAAGGGGAAGAAGTTGGCAAACCACGTGGAGGTGTTTAACTTATGGAGGATGTTCCAAGGGTCCCGACCAGGACCAAACGGAATGTTCACTGTGGGGGAAATACCGGAAGAAAAAGAGATTAAGGAGGAAGGAGAGGATGGGAAAAAGGGGAGTAAAGACCCAAAGAACACGGGGAACGAACGAGAGGGAGGAGAAAAGAATAATACATCAGATGAAATAAAAAAGGAACCGAGCAACGATATACCCCTAGCAAAGGGAGTGAAAACAGAGGGAGGGGGGTTGTACCCTTTAAGAGAATTAGGAGAAATAGAAAGAGGACAGTTAAGGGCGGCTGAGGGATACTCGAACCCGGCATACAGCCCTCCACCATATGTGGCTCATAGGAAGATGCCAGCAGGGGAGGGGAGGACTGGAGAAGAACAAACTGTGGAAATAGGAAATGATGAGTGGGTAGCTGCACAGATATTATTAAAATTACGAGGTTCATTAACAGGAGAAGAGAAGGAGGTAGTAAAGAAAACAGACGAGGATAATAGCAGGGAGAGTGAAATGAGGGGGGAAGGTTAAGACAAAAGGAAGAGATTTTGGAGGAACGACTAGCAAAGTTAAGGGATGAGCAGAATGAATTGATCAAGCAGCTCGAGAGGGAGGAGAGAGAGAGCGAGGAAAAGGAAAGAAGGTAAGGACGAATTGGAAAAAATAAGGGAACGAACTGAGGAGCAAAGGAGAGAAGCTGAAAGGGTAAAAGCAGCAGCAGAAAGGGTATCAAGAGTAGTGCTGCGAGAAAAGAAAAGGGAAGAAGAAGAGGAAAAAGAAAAAGAAATGGCAATGTGGAAGAGGAGATTACTATCAGAAACGACTAAAAAATATGAAGAAGGGAGGGTGATAGAGTATAGTAGAAAGGGAAAGGGTGAAATGGGAAAGGAAGAAAGAGGATGAAAGAATATTGGAACAGATGAGCAGTGAAGTGATGGAGGAATTAAAAAGGAAAAGGGAGGAAAATAGTAGGGAGATGGAGGAGAGAAATGAAGGAGAAAGAGAAGATAGGAGAAGGGAGAGTGAAGCATGGGGAGATGTATATAGAAACACAGAAGTAGCAACAACATCAGCACAAAGGGGAGCGGTTGATAAAGGAGGAAAAGGAGAACTGGACCTAATAGACTTACAAACAGTAACAATTAAGGGGAAAAAGACCGAGTGGGGGGTGCCGTTTATGACTGACTTTTGTAGTGAGGAAGAAGGAGTGGAGAAGGAAGGAAGAAACAGTGAAAGGGAAAGCTTAGATAAACTATACATCACCCGGACCAACACAGACTCACCTTGGATCAGCAGGAGAAAGGATGAGCTGGAGAGAAGTGAGGAGGGAGAGCAAGGAATAGCGGAAAGACAGACACATGAGGCCGCACCATCCCCACCACGCCCTCCCCCATCGCACCCTACATGCTCAACCACCTCCTGCTCGGTACGCACAATAAAACTCGCGCCCTTCACAGACGAACTGACACCCTATGCATGTCGTCTTAGGGACCTCCCTAGGCGCAGGCAGGAAAGACTAATACACATGCCCACATTAAATACAGGAAATGATGGAAGAAGGGGAAAAGATGGAGAAGAAAGAGTTACGAGCAGGGGAAATACGGACGAAATTGACGATGTAGAAGAAAGGGAAGAGGAGGAAGGGTGTGAGGACTCGATATTATGGAACACAAAGGGTAAAACGAGACATAACTTAATGCCACTTCTGGAAAGAGGAGGGGTTAGACCACAGTATGTCCCTTGGAAGCATACAGACAAAGACAATATAAAATGCAGGCTCCCATCATTAAGTGGAGGTGCGGGTAAGTGGATATATGAAATGGAAAAACACACCGCAGGACAGAAACTGGCAGTAGGGGATGTAAAGGGCCTTCTAATATCGATATTAGGGGATACAGCGGATGACATTTGGAAGAGAGCGGGATTCCCTGGGGTAACAATAACAAACACATCGCATGATGGGGCACCATTCGCAAACTGCAGACATGCACTATGGCAGGCACTGAGGGTACAGTACCCAGACACATCAGACATAGGAGCAATTACCTCCCGCAAGATGCGTGAGAATAAAGATCCCGTTGATTATATCCAGGAAATCCAAGAGAAGTGGCGCATGGAAACTAGAGAGCAATGGGATAAAACACCAGCAATATTTTATCATATACTGGTACAAGGGCTCCCAGAAGGAGTTCAGAAACAACTAAAGAAAGTAGTGGGAATGGAAGCAAAACCATGGCCAGAAATACAACTGACTATAGTGCATCATTGCAGGACATGGCAAGGAAAAATGAAACAAAAGGAAGAGGACAGGAAAACGGAAGAGGCTAAACTAGTACAGAAAAAGCTTACTAAATACACAATGGAAGGGGCACTAATAACTACGCCTACAACAATGACCCAAAGCCCCACACAAGTAGTGGCTGCACAAGATTCATCCCAAATACCACCTTCACAGACTATAACACAACAGGTGCCGCCACCCCAACCATACACGACCAACATGGGAGGAGGATACAGAATGCCAGGAGCTGGGTATTATAATTACAACAGGGGAAGAGGAGGAATTATGAGAGGGAGAGGATAAGGATATAACACCCAACAGCAGGTGGGAGGACTTCGAGATTCCTACTCCACAGGGCAACCAGTATACCAGGACAACACAGGGAGCTTTCCATGGCAGAGTAGGGAACCACTTGTAACGCTCACCTGGTTCCCACGAAGGCGCGGCGTCGAAGGCGCAGAACTCTGAAGATGGACAGGAAGGGCCCCTCTATTCTGGCTTCCCTGGCTCGTTGGATACCCTCCTGTGCGTGAAAAGGGAGTATTACCAACTGTGGAACAATACTCAAGCCTCCCACTCCCTTCCAACCCTCCACGATACCTCCTCCACGATTCCCCGTGAAGCCTCACCTTAGGGTTTGGAAGGATGAGCTCTCCATCCTGCTTCTGATGCAGGGGCGCGTTGAAACCCAGTTACTTCACTGGATTGAGGATTGATGGGAATTCAGATAAGCTTGACTGTTCAGGTAAGGCGCTGTAAAAGTTCTGTTCAAAAGTTCAAGCTTAATAATAATGTTCGTTGTCTAATTGCAGCAAGCGCTAATGCTTATGTCTTTTTCCCCCTTAGGGGCCGGGGTTCGGAGTGCCGGAGATATGGCGCCGACCCGAAGTGAAACTGTTCTGGATGAGCGCTCAGGTAATGTCTTTGCATTCGCTCATTCAATGTCCTTGTCTTTTTTCCCCATAGGGGCCGGGGTCCGGAGATGCCAGGAAGTGGCAGGATCCGAAATGCAGTGGGAATAATCCAACAGGTAAGACTTAAAAGGAAACTGAGCTTTCCTTATTCCTTTTCTCCCTCTCACCTTTGTTCTTGTCTTTTTTCCTCTAGGCGCCGGGGCGTAGCTGAATCCGGAAGATCGCTGCTGAAGATGGAAGCGCCTTGCAAAGGTGAGTAAAATGCAGCGCTGCAGCGATCGAAACGAAATGCCTTTAAAATGATGTCTTCCTTTTCAGGGCCGTTGGAGAAATGACTCCGGAATGCAGATTTAGCAGGTAAGGGCTTTTCTTCTCCTATTCTCTTCCTTTCTCCCCTTGCAGGTGTTCCAGGGTGCTGGCAGGCGTGGCTGAAGTCAGGATGCAGGAGCTGACACGGTGAGCGTCCAGCTGCTAGGTGCAGAACAACGCGAAGCATGTGTGGCTGTTCGGGTGGGGTTTAAATAGCCTTGGAAGAAGTTCCTGGTATGTATCCTTCCACCAATCAGGTATGTATCCTTCCCCGACCACACCCGGGTGGTGAAGTAGTCCTACAGGTTAAGTAGTCCCATTCAGGCCTCAAGAGGGCCTGGATGAAGCAGCAAGGTCTGCATCAGGTAAGTGTGCACCCAAGCACTTAAACACATATCCTCTTCTATGAGCCTGGCGCCTAAGGCGCCAGGGCTGAGTCCAAAGGGCCCCGACTTGGGCCCGCTGAGACTTCCCTGGGGAAAATGATGTCTGCCTCTGGGGTTGCTGGGCCCGGCCTGGCTCCTTAGAGGTAGGCATCATGACAGTACCCCCCCCTCAATGCCCCTCCCAAGGTCTTTTCCTCCAGGGGTTTTGGTTTGTGCGGGAATCTTCGATGGAATCTTTTAATTAATCGTGGTGCGTGAACATAGTTACTGGGTTCCCAAGATCTTTCCTGAGGTCCATATCCTTTCCAATCAACAAGATAGAAGAGTTTCGACTTAACTATCTTGGAATCTAAAATGTCTTTCACTTCGAATTCTAATTCTCCATCAATTTGGACAGGGCCTGGGGGCTCAGACAGTCTGGTTCCAGGTTGTACTGGTTTTAGAAGAGATGCGTGAAAAACGGGATGAATCCGCATGTTGGATGGTAAATCGAGTTTAAAGGCCACTGGGTTGATAATAGCTTTGATGGGGTAAGGCCCAATGAATCTGGGATTAAAAGTTCGCTGACCCTTGAGGGGTAGATGTTTAGTTGCTAGCCATACCTGATCTCCTACTTGGTAAGGAGGAGTTTTACTTCGGTGCAAATCAGCGTTTTCTTTATACTTTTTCTTGGCTTGCTGTAAGTGGGTTGTAGCTTCTTTGAAGGCTTGGGTTATTGTGGAATGTAGGTGATTTACTGCAGGCATCTCCAGGGTCAGAGGTGGATCTAGGTCAGAGGTCCGAGGATGGTGACCATACAGGGTATAAAAAGGAGTCTGTCCGGTTCCAGAATGCACTGAATTGTTGTATGCATATTCTGCAATCCAAAGGATGTCCTTCCAATTCAACTCGGATTGGTGTAACATGCACCGCAGATATTGCTCGAGAGTCTGATTGGTTCTCTCGGTTTGTCCGTCGGTCTGGGGGTGGTGGCTGGTGGATAACCGCACATCTATTTGTGCTAGTTGGCAACATTTCTTCCAAAAGTGGGAGATAAATTGACTTCCACGGTCTGAGACTAATATGGAAGGGAAACCATGTAACCGCACTATATTTTCCATAAATTCCTTGGCCAAGGTGGAAGCTGACGGCAATCCTTTTAAAGGGATAAAATGGGCCATTTTGGAGAATAGATCCACTATTACGAGAATCGTGTTGTAACCACCACAAGGAGGCAGGTCAGTTATAAAGTCCATTGACAAGGTGTGCCAAGGTGCTGGTGGAATGTCCAAAGGTTGAAGTAGGCCGGCTGGCCTTTTCTTTTGACTCTTATTTTGGGCACAGATTCCGCAAGACAACACAAATGACTTTGTCTTTTCTCCAAGAAGGCCACCAGAAGAGGCGTTTGATCTTTTCTTCTGTTTTCGCGATACCGGGGTGTCCTTCCATTAATGATTCATGATGACGGGTAATGACAAGTTCCTGCAATTCTTTACTTGGCAGAAATAACCGCTCTTGGAAGTAGGGTAAATCATCCTTAACGGTGTAGTGAGGACCCTTTTGACTCCATTCCAGTAAGGCAGAAGAGTCAAAAAGCTGTTTTACTTGAGCTTGGATGTCCTCAATGGTTTGCAATGAAGTCAAGCCCAGAATTCTTTGTTCCGGTATGATTGGCACAGGTTCTAAACTCGAATTGGGTTCTTCCATGCCTATCCGGGATAAGGCATCTGCCTTACCATTCTTGCAGCCAGGGCGATAGGTAATTACAAAATCAAATTCCGCAAAGAATAAAGCCCATCGGAGTTGTCGCGAAGATTGAGCTTTGGCCGTCTTTAAATACTGCAAATTTCTGTGGTCCGTAATTACGGTGATGGTGTGTCTTGCACCGAGAAGATAGTGGCGCCAAGCCTTGAAAGCTGATTTAATAGCCAGTAGTTCTTTGTCGGTAATTGCGTAATTGAGTTCAGGTGGAGAGAATTTTCTGGACCAAAAGGCTACAGGGTGTAGTTGGTTAGTTTCTGGGTCTCTTTGCGACAGGACAGCTCCCATGGCCGAACTGGATGCATCGGTTTCCACGATGTAAGGGAGATCTGGGCGCGGGTGCTTCAATACAGGTGCAGAGGTGAATTTGGTTTTCAGGTCCTGAAAGGCTTGTTCAGCCTCAAGAGTCCATTCAAAGAGTTTGTTTTTCTTTAGGAGAGCTGTGATGGGTTGAACAGTTCGAGAAAATTCCGGGATGAACCTTCGATAGAAATTGGCAAAGCCAAGCATGCTTTGCACTCCCTTCACAGAGCTAGGAGATGGCCATTTGAGAATGGCGTCCACTTTCCGCGAGTCCATTCGGATTCCTTGAGGTGTCAGGATGAATCCGAGAAACTCCACTTCAGTGGTATGAAAAACGCATTTTTCGAGCTTGGCAAATAATTTGTGCTGGCGCAATTTCTCAAGAACTGCCCTAACATGGTTTCTGTGATCAGATTCTGAGGAGGAATACACCAGGATGTCGTCAATATAAACGATGACACAAACATCGATAAGTTCCCGAAGAACATCATTCATGAAGTACTGAAAGGCGGCAGGTGCGTTGCACAAACCGAAGGGCATTACTTGATATTCGAAGAGCCCAAATTTGGTGCGGAATGCAGTCTTCCACTCGTCGCCCTCTTTTATACGTACCAGGTGGTAAGCTCCTCGGAGATCTAGCTTGGTGTACACACAAGCATCTTTTACTTGGTCGATAAGCTCAGGTATCAGGGGCAAAGGGTAACGATTCTTAATCGTTATCTGATTTAGGGCGCGGTAGTCAATACAGGCCCTAAGGTCTCCTTCCTTTTTAGGTGCGAAGAACAAAGCGGAAGAGACTGGTGACTTTGATGGGCGAATGAAACCATTGGCCAGGTATTGATCCAAATACTGGCGCAAATGCAGGTTCTCAGGTTCAGTAAGAGCATAAATCCTACTACAAGGTAGTTGTGCATTGGGTACCAAGTCGATTTGGCAATCGTAAGATTGATGGGGAGGTAAGGTGTTAGCCTGCTCTTTCTGAAAAACGTCTTGGAATTCTTGGTATTCAGATGGTAGCTGTACAGGGGTGGAAGTTACAGAGGCTAGACCCATAGCTGGATTCCTTGGGTAACAGGTTGGTTCACAATCAGGAAAAGTTATCTTCTTTGCTCGCCAGTCTATTCTCGGATTATGTGTTTCTAACCAAGGGATTCCAAGAAGTACTTGAAATTGTGGAGCCTTGATCACATCAAACACGATTGCTTCCCGATGTCCGTCCTGACCCACCAGAGTGATTTCAACTGTGGAATGCGTTACAGGCCGTGAGGCTATTTCGGTTCCATCAACTGTAGTAATTACATCTTGGGCTACTTTCGGGCGGAGAGGAAGCTTAATCCTGGAAGCCAATTCACGGTCTATGTAATTTCCAATAGCTCCACTGTCTATGTATGCTTTTATAGCATGCAACTGCTGAGGCTGTTTTGGGTTCACAAGCACCATTGGCATGACAAAATGCGAGGTCAAAGAGTTTGTTTTCAAGCTCGGCAAGCGGACCCCTACGCTTGTCGGGCTAGGTCGTTTCCCGAACCAGGTGTCAATAACTCGTTATCAGTGGCTCCAACCACCTTCTTGGGTGGTTTAACTGGACAACTTTGAAGAAAGTGACCGGAAGTTCCGCAATACAGACAAAGTTGCATTTGTTGCCTTCTCTCTCGTTCCTTCTGCGTTAATGGTCCTTTAACACTGCCAATTTGCATAGGTTCGGAAACGTCAGTACTCTTGGAGTTAACGTGGGTCTTGATAGGTACTCTGGTTTCATACTTGAGCCGATCTGCTTTTCTATTTTGAAGTCTGTGATCAAGTTGAACCACTAAGTCTATGTAGTCTGCGCAGGCCTGGGGTGGATCTACTATCTGAGCTATAACATCTTTAAGCTCTCCGCGCAGGCCTCGATGAAACAATGTGATCCTTTTATTTTCAGGCCATCCGGTTTCCACAACTAGTCTATTAAAGGTGGCGATATAGGACAAAAGATCCTGATTACCTTGTCGTAAGGATAGCAGTTCGTTGTCAAGGGCCTGTCCCTGCGAGTGTCAAGCGAACAATCTTTCCATGCTGGCCTGGAAGCCCTGGAAATCCCGGAGAATGGGATCATCCTGATTTACCAATGGAATAGACCAATCGGCAGCACAGCCACTGAGGTAAGATAGTACAAAGGCTACTTTGGTCTGGTCGTTGGGGAAGGCCCCGGGCCTGCATAAAAAGTGTAAACGGCATTGGTTCATAAAAACGGCATATTTCTTGGGATCCCCCGCAAAACGTTCCGGCGGGGCCAAAGGCATGTGTCCAGGTAGAATGATTTGTACCGGGTTATTCGAACCCAGTGTTGTAGAAATATCTCCGGAAACAGGTAAAGGAGTGTGCTCTGCCTGGCCCTGCAATAACCTTTTGGCCAGATCATCAGTTCTTTCCTTGGATAGGATTAGTTCCCTTCTGAGAGCATTAGTCTCCTGGCGGGCTGAGTGCACTTCTGCCCGTAATTCCCCTAAAAGATGGGCCAGCTGATCTGTCTCGGGAGTCTCCATAGCGCCCAGGTGGGAAATTGTGGTAAGGCTTCGCGTTCTGTAAAGCTCACCTGGTTCCCACAGAGGCGCGGCGTCGAAGGCGCAGAACTCTGAAGATGGACAGGAAGGGCCCCTCTATTCTGGCTTCCCTGGCTCGTTGGATACCCTCCTGTGCGTGAAAAGGGAGTATTACCAACTGTGGAACAATACTCAAGCCTCCCACTCCCTTCCAACCCTCCACGATACCTCCTCCACGATTCCCCGTGAAGCCTCACCTTAGGGTTTGGAAGGATGAGCTCTCCATCCTGCTTCTGATGCAGGGGCGCGTTGAAACCCAGTTACTTCACTGGATTGAGGATTGATGGGAGTTCAGGTAAGCTTGACTGTTCAGGTAAGGCGCTGTAAAAGTTCTGTTCAAAAGTTCAAGCTTAATAATAATGTTCGTTGTCTAATTGCAGCAAGCGCTAATGCTTATGTCTTTTTCCCCTTAGGGGCCGGGGTTCGGAGTGCCGGAGATATGGCGCCGACCCGAAGTGAAACTGTTCTGGATGAGCGCTCAGGTAATGTCTTTGCATTCGCTCATTCAATGTCCTTGTCTTTTTTCCCCATAGGGGCCGGGGTCCGGAGATGCCAGGAAGTGGCAGGACCCGAAATGCAGTGGGAATAATCCAACAGGTAAGACTTAAAAGGAAACTGAGCTTTCCTTATTCCTTTTCTCCCTCTCACCTTTGTTCTTGTCTTTTTTCCTCTAGGCGCCGGGGCGTAGCTGAATCCGGAAGATCGCTGCTGAAGATGGAAGCGCCTTGCAAAGGTGAGTAAAATGCAGCGCTGCAGCGATCGAAACGAAATGCCTTTAAAATGATGTCTTCCTTTTCAGGGCCGTTGGAGAAATGACTCCGGAATGCAGATTTAGCAGGTAAGGGCTTTTCTTCTCCTATTCTCTTCCTTTCTCCCCTTGCAGGTGTTCCAGGGTGCTGGCAGGCGTGGCTGAAGTCAGGATGCAGGAGCTGACACGGTGAGCGTCCAGCTGCTAGGTGCAGAACAACGCGAAGCATGTGTGGCTGTTCGGGTGGGGTTTAAATAGCCTTGGAAGAAGTTCCTGGTATGTATCCTTCCACCAATCAGGTATGTATCCTTCCCCGACCACACCCGGGTGGTGAAGTAGTCCTACAGGTTAAGTAGTCCCATTCAGGCCTCAAGAGGGCCTGGATGAAGCAGCAAGGTCTGCATCAGGTAAGTGTGCACCCAAGCACTTAAACACATATCCTCTTCTATGAGCCTGGCGCCTAAGGCGCCAGGGCTGAGTCCAAAGGGCCCCGACTTGGGCCCGCTGAGACTTCCCTGGGGAAAATGATGTCTGCCTCTGGGGTTGCTGGGCCCGGCCTGGCTCCTTAGAGGTAGGCATCATGACACCACTGGTGTGTTGGAGTTGTGGATTATTAGGGCACATGTCACGCACGTTTAGAGTTAGACCAGGAACACCATCATGGAGTGAACAGGGACAACTAAGGCCCTCACAGGAACAGCAGGGCATACAGCAACAGCAGACGTTGCAACAGGGAAATGAACAACAACTAATAACACAACAACAGCCCCAGACATATTCACTGCCACAACAACAGGTAGCGATAACACAACAACCCCAAGCACAACAAACACAACTGGGTAGGGTGACGGTCGTGGGACACAACCCTTACACAGGACATGGCCAATCGTTGTACCCTCAATAGGACAGCCCACAGACGGCCTTGGTGTGTCCCATCCTGTCAGTAACACCTAATAGTGCGGAGGAACCACGCATAGAGGTAACGATAGGTGACAAAAAATTATCATTCCTTGTTGACACCGGGGCGACCCGGTCTTGCATAAGGGAAGGTAAATTTAAGATGTCAGGCGAAGCCATGAACACTCAAGGATTCTCTGGGGCTAGAGGGTTGGTTCCCTTTACTGATAACATTCCCTTATCTATTGGAGATTATGACCTGTCAGTTCCACTTCTATATTATAGTGCCTCACCAGTAAATATACTGGGGAGAGACATAATGAACAGGTTGAATATGACGATCTCCTTTACTGAGGACGGCATAATTTGCTCTACTCCAGGGATTAACATGCTCACAGCACGACAGATTATGCAAGCATACTGCGGACAGACAGCGATTAGGGCGGAGCCAGTAGATGGCGAACTATTCCAGTATGGGACAGATATGGCATTTGCATGGATGCCAGGGATAGAAGGGAAAATATGGAGGAGGCCAGCAGCCTATCTGTTCAGACCAGAAACACCTGTTAATGAACCAGAGGGGAAGGTGGTTCTAATGGACATTGAGAGCATTATTGCAACAGCTGATTACATCGCTGTACATGCCCAAGACAGAGAAGGAAGAGCATGGAGGGCAGTGATAGCACTAGCAGAAGGATGTAGGCTCACCCAGGTGTCAGATGAGGAGCTGTTCTCAGAAGAAAAGGAGGAGGGTGAAATGGTGTTTATGATGAGTGTGGAAATATGGCTAAGAGTGGCTTACAAACAAGTAGCACAGAAAATTGCAATGGCACTTGAGGCACCCGCATGCACCCCAGTCCCCTTCTTTAAGGAGGATATGTCAAAGGTACCCAAATCATTGTGGACTACTAGCCCCTATGACGTGGGGTGCATAAAAAGTATAGGGGGAGTAAGGATAAAATTGAAAAAAGGTGCAATACTCCCCAGAGTGAAACAGTACCCGCTATCAAAAGAGGCAGATGAGGGCATATATGAAACCATAACGGCCCTTATAAATAATGGCATATTGGTCCCCTCAGAATCACCATGTAACACGGCTGTATACCCAGTGCGCAAGGCTAAAGGGGGGTCTTGGCGCTTCATACAGGATCTCAGGCCCTTGAACAACATAGTAGAAGCAGAATATCCCATAGCAGCAAACCCGGCCACAATATTGTGTGGCATTCCAGCAGAAGCATCACGATTTACAGTGATCGACCTTAAAAATGCTTTTTTCTCAATACCATTGCACCCAGACTCACAAGATCTGACAAGCTTCACTTACAGAAACACAAAGTGGAAGCACACCAGATTGCCACAAGGGTATTGCGAATCACCCTCAATTTTCAATAGAGTAATACAGATGGATTTGGGTAACATTGAAGTGGAAAGCACAGTGTTGCAGTATGTGGATGACATAATAATTTGCAGTACAAACGAAAGAACATGCAGAGAGGACTCCTTAAAGATGTTGACAATATTGGCTGAAAAAGGTTACAAGGTAGACATGGAAAAGATACAGTACTGTCAAGAACAGGTACTTTACATTGGTCAGCTTATATCCCAACATGGAAGAAAGATTGCACCACAAAGAGCACAGGCCATTTCCAACACTCCAATGCCACAAACAGTGAGGGAACTGCAGCAGTTCCTGGGGCTGTGCAACTACTGTAGAGCATGGGTATTTGATTACAGTTCGTACATAGGACCCCTGCTTGAGGCGTTAAGGGAAGCTAATAAAGGGGAGAAAAAGCTGGGGTGGACGATGGAAATGAAAGAAGCTTTTGATGAATTGAAAGATGCAATAAACTGCTTCGGTTCTGGCATCCCCAGACTATGAGCGACAATTTTTTATATTCTCACATTGCGATTCAGCAGTAATGAAAGCAGTGTTGGCTCAAAAAACAAGCATGGGCTACAAACCAGTAGCATTTTACAGTGGCCACTTGAATCCTGTGATGTTAGGTCATTTCCCTTGCGAACAAGGTCTCGCCGCAGCTGCTTTTGCGGTAGAAAAAGCATCAGCAATAACCATGGGGTGCCCAACTACACTGTTTGTGGAACATGCACTATTTGCAATATTGAATAAACCTAAGTCCACCCTAACCACACAGAGGGCATCAGGTTATGAGATCATCCTATCCAGAGCTGAACTATCAATTGTTAGATGTAGCAGGGTCAACCCTGCAAGGTTCCTAGCAGAAGTAATTGAGGAGGGAGACTATGCCCACGAATGTACGCAAATAACTGAAATGTACTCATGTACTAGAAAGGTTGAAGAGAACGCACTAGAGGGAGGTGTGCTCCTGTTTATTGATGGGTCATCAACTATCGACCAAAGGGATGGTATAAGGAGGACTGGGGCAGCAGTGGTAAAAATGATGGAGGTACCGGTGTGTGTGGCTATGAAATGTGTACAATTACCACAGCATTACTCCGCTCAAGCAGCGGAATTAGTTGCACTGATCTTGGCGTTGAAGGAAAGCTTTGACAAACGAGTGACCATATACTCCGACAGCGCATATGTTACATCCACTGTCCACTCAGGGCTGTCGAAATGGAGAAGAAGAGGGTTTAGGAGAGCTGATGGCACTCCAGTGCAACATGCCCTCTTATTGGCTGAACTAATTGAAGTAATAAATGACCCCCAAGAATTAGCTTTAGTAAAATGCACCGCACACACCAATGGTGAAGACCACGTCTCGAAAGGGAATGCAGCAGCAGACGCACATGCGAAGTATGCCGCATACTTTGGTGAGATATGGAACCCCCCAGAGTCACAGAGGGAGAGGGAGGGGAATGGCTAAGGAGATGTTGATAAGAGAAGGGTACACCCATCTCCCAGCCACACATATTATGGAGCTACAAGCGGCTGCACCAATGGCCGAAAAAGAAATATGGGTAAAAAGAGGATGCACAATGTCACCAACCGACGCACTATGGCGCCAGGGTGGCACTGGAAAGATTGTAATACCATTGGCACTTTTGAACACCGCCCTGAGCCAACTACATCATCCAGCCCACACAGGCAAGGAAGTAATTGCAACACGAATTAGGGAAGACTGGTTCTGCCCCGAGTTAAATTCTCATGTGTCAAATTTTATCAGCAATTGCCTCACATGTCAACAGTTTACGGCCGGCCATACTCTAAAGGTGATAAGAGGTACTATACCCCGGCCAGAGGGACCTTTCCGGCATCTCCATATTGACTATGTTGATATGATCAACATATGTCAAGGAAATAGGTATATGATTGTAGTAGTATGCCCATTCTCGAGGTGGATTGAAGCAGGGCCCTGTTCACACCCAGATGCATTTAGAGCAGCTAAATTCCTAGTGAGGGAGGTCTTCCCCAGGTGGGGAGTGTGCGAGGTGTTAAGGTCAGACAATGGCCCACATTTCGCAAACGAAATGTTCCAGCACATCACATCCTTGCTGAACATCAAGCATAAATTTGCATGTACATACCACCCACAGGCCAACGGTATATGTGAACGCCTGAATGGCCTATTAAAGGAGGCAATTGCAAAGATACAGCAAACAACAAAGAAGAGTTGGTTATATTGCCTTCCATTAGCCCTATTTGAGCTAGGGAATAGACCAGGGTCCGACCACCACCTCACCCCTCACGAGGTGGTTACCGGACGTCAAATGCGCCTTCCCCTAACGCCAACATCAAGAGCATTTACCGACCACGAGAGTACAGCGAGTGTTCTTGGTGATGAAATGTACCAATATGTGTCTTCTTTGATTACTAGTGTAGTGTTTGTGTCTCAACAGCTCGAGCGCACACGGGGCGGGTCTAACAGCAATCAACAAGAAGACGTGGATAAAGAATTGGAAAAGGAAGGACTGTGTAAAATTGCTAAAGGTGACCACGTACTACTTTGCAATTTCAACAGGAAGTGGAACAGTCCACGTTTCACTGGCCCCCATCTGGTAGAGGAGGTATCAACGAGAGCAGTAAAGCTACAGGACAAGCGTGTCTGGAACCACCTACACGATGTAAAGATCTACAAACTCCAGACCCGCCCCAGCGCCACCGACAGGTCCATTGGGAGAACAACAACAGCATCACCAACGGAGGAAGAGAGTTCTACCACAGCCAACGGCCCAAGTGTTCCCATACCCTGTCACTCCCCAGATTTCCCAGAGACAATAACTGAAGAAGAAAGGGGTGATCCCCATACTGCCCACCCCATGGCACACGCTCAAAGAGTAAAGATACTTCCGCCAGTTGAGCCCCAAACCCCCTGCCCATTGACCCCTACCCCCACTGCAGTAATAACTGAACTGAAGGACATTGTCTTGCACACGTACACATGTAAACACGTGAATGCTCTCTTTTCTTTTCTCTCGCACATGCAGGAACTGCGTATTATTGTACTGCTATGAAAATAGATAACTAACAAATTCACTGCCCAGGAGTAGATGGTACCCTCAGACGATAACTACCCAGAAGAATTGTCACACCAATTTGTATATGAAATAAGAAGGCCAACGTACCTGAAAAGAAGGGTACGTGTCTACTACACAGCATTCCTCTTGGCCATAGAATATTCAATGCCCCACCTCCACCCATAGTTGCCTGTCCTAAGAGATAGATCGCTTAGATTAGCGTGGGAACAGCTCTTCGCCTGGGCACTGAATGATTATTTGATAGGGAGAGCTTAACAAACAACAACTAACATTTAATAACCAGCATATTGAGAATTTTCAGGCGGGCAACTTTAACGTCGCAAGAATACGCTGCCGGACTGCAGCAAGGTAAGAGCAAAATGCCGGTGAAATTAGCATTTGTAATAAAAATAATAAGGATTTTGATGATCACCGGGTTCTTGGCTGCCTCTGTATGGCAGTACAGCTATGCTATCAATCTTATTGCTGTACCCAAACCTAATACACCCCCATCCCCAGCTGCAACAGGTGTTACGTCAGGTGATACTAGTAAAATTGCACACAAGCAAAATAGAGTTCAACGCAGCACATACTCAGATAATAAAGGTATTGGCAATTATATACAAGATTCAGCACACGTCTCAAACAACATATGGTACCAACACATAACCCGCATTGGTAAGCAGACAACAGAAGACAGCTGCTACGTTTGCTCATTAATACCATACGCCATGAGCGCTTCTCGAACATTCGTTGCCACAGAAATAGATGAAGACAGCACGATGCATAATATACTTGGCACTGTTCCAAACGAAAGGAAGATTTCAAGGGACAGTGGTGCATATGGTGTGGAAAACACGAGACTCATACCCATACGAAAACAACTTCCTCAAGACTTATTTGAGTTACCACAAGAGCAGTCTACATGCTGAAGCATTCAGATACATAACAAGTGGTCCTGCAAAAGGGGAAACAAAGAAAGTAACACTGCAGTATTTACCATGTGATTGGTACGCCACTGAAGTTCCTGGTAAACCAGGATGTTGGGAGAGGCCACTGGTGACGATAATGGGGAAGGTGTAACTGGACAACAAATGGGAGGTAGGAGTGATTGGCAGCAACATGGTAACAAAAGAAACTATTTCAACTATCGATGCACACAACCACAGGTGTTGGACGACTTGGATCAAGTACGTACACCCATGCTCACGTGGATAGAGACGGATGAAGACCCAATAACAATACTGCCGCTGACTGCGCCTAAGGTATGCTACCAACATAAAGGAGAGGTGGACGTAGGATACAACACCAACTGTGCAAGCGTGATGGAGTTACCTGAGGGGGGAGCAGGAACAGCAGTGATAATGGACCATTACTGGGCCTGTGGAGAAAAGGCATACCATACACTGCCCCCTCTGTGGAATGGTGTATGCACGATGGTGCACGTCAAAGTACCATCACTAGTGGTACCCCAGAAGCATGTGAATGTGGCGAACTTCCCCAAAATGGA
Source organism: Ambystoma mexicanum (assembly GCF_040938575.1). Classification (NCBI taxonomy): domain Eukaryota; kingdom Metazoa; phylum Chordata; class Amphibia; order Caudata; family Ambystomatidae; genus Ambystoma; species Ambystoma mexicanum. Next base: position 991,113,491 of record NC_090926.1, on the reverse strand, counting down.
TGAAGGGGACAAGAGGAAGAAGAGATCTGCACCACCTCAGGAGGGGCCAGGGAACAGGAACAACGGCAATGATACTGTCCTAAATAGAAGGAAAAGACAAGGAGAACCTCTGACAGGAAATTACCTATGGGGAAGATCGGAAACGGCACTCACTTCAATTCCGCCAGAACACAGACTATTCAGCAGAGCAGCAATGTTCTTCTCCTCAATAATACATCCGGGACTGCAGGCCTACGCCAACGCAAAATGGCTCCAGATAACTAGATGGGAACTAATGATGACCATCAATTCTACAGTAAATGGATTCAACGCAATAAAAGAGGAGCTGCGAGCTATAAGGATGGTAGCACTCCAGAACAGATATGTATTGGACCTCCTCACAGCCATGGAAGGAGGAGTCTGCGCAAAGATAGGACAATCATGCTGCACGTTCATTCCTGCCAACGATGCTGACAATGGTACACTGACAGAAGCAGCTTCACAATTGGCCCAGATACACTCCAAAATGATGGATGAAAGTAAAAGTGTGAAAAAGGATGAGAGCTGGTTCTCACTATTATGGTCATGGATGCCATCTTGGCTGTCAGATGGACTGAAAATTATAGTTGGTTGTACTATTTTGGCTGGAGCTACACTGATCATAATAAGATTTTGGAAGGCCCGGAAGGCACGCACCACTGACGAGTTGCTTGAAATGGTCGGTATGCACCCCTTGATGCCAGCAGATGACGGCCAACACACAGGCACAATCATACAAGAGAGAGAGAAGTTGCGCAATCAGATCATCACCAACCACCTGGACCCACCATCTGTGAAGATCGAGAACCCAAGAAACCCCAGGAGCTACATAGGGAAATGGGTATACTGTACTCCTGGAGGAACCTGTGAATATATGTATTGGTCATTTGAAGATCATGTTAACCACTATGGACATTTAGGAGGAATAACTAAGATATGGAGAGTAAGAGGAGATAACGAAAAAGATATGTTTGTGGTCGACAAGTCGACCAGAGGGGGGACTGAAGTGGGAGAATGGAAGACCAGGCTCCCGTCCTTCCCCTCTCGCGCTTGGCCTAAAGGATCACGGCCCAGGCACCCGCCACGAGAAGAGTTTGCCCATCTACCAGACGACCAAATACCCTGGTACAGGAACATACGGATGTGTCCATCTGCCTGCCCAGCAGCCCGCCCTGGCCATGCCGACACCTGCGGCACGGATCAACTAGACTAAAACCTACACGTCGTTAGAGATTCCATGACGACCTAGTCAAGGGTCAGCACACCTGTGCAAATATACACACTGGACACTCCCGCACCAATCTACACGAAGAATATACTCAGTGCTATGACGTAGGCGACAGACATACTCACGGACGTGCATCTTTATTATTTTCCACATAGGCTCTCAAAATGCAGAAACGCAAGACGCATCATGAACCCATCTAAAGAGCTTGCTTACGCTTCTCCTAAACCCAGGTGCCATAATGAGAAATATAACGAAGACACGATACTGGTCGTAAGACAATATGATACTATAACCTAAAGCGCCTGTGCACCAAACGGTTCCACCTATACACCAGGCCTAAGTAGGCCGCAAGCAAGAGCTTCCATGGACGTTAAAAGAACAAGAGTCAGGTTGCTGATCCTGCAGAATGAGCCCGGCGAAAGCAAACAGCCAAGGTCGCAATGTTGCAAACCCACATTCCGAAAGCAGACCATCAAGGGCACGATGTTGCAACCTCGCACGCTGCACACCAACGTTAAAGTCGCACCTGAAAATTAAACCAGGCACACAGTGGAAAAACAATATTAATTGTGCAGAATTCTGCCTCAAACACGGTCCCACCTCACGTGACCGAGCCGAACCTGACAGAATGCCAAGACCAGAAAAGGCGTCTGGATCCCTCGTTACAAGACACAAGGCAGATACAATTAAAAGGCTCAATGGACATCTGCGACAGTGGGAGTAGTCGGCCTTCCATGCTTATGAATAAGTCCTCACATTGTCTGCACGTACTCATAGTGAAACATTGTTGCAAATGACAGGTACACCGAGAGCTGGGAACAGCGATGGTCCCAGACTGGGAAGCTCGCGGGCGCACCAATCAGAACATGGGGCTCCTATCACTGACGCCATTAACATTAACCAATCATCAGGGGTCTTCATGTAACAATTCTCATGTATCTAATTGTAGGGACAACCCAGATATATCACCTGACTAACCCTTGTCCACTAACATTGTTCTCTATACGTATGCTATACTAACCCTACCACTCGAGCAACCAATTAAGAGTGGCGATAGGTTTTTTGCTAACTTTCCAAGGTGACGCAAGTAGCGCGTCATACTAAGGTAAAAAGGGCCTGCGAGCCCCACGATTGTGTGTGTGTCAGGAAGGACGCGTACGATCCTTGACCCATCCCTGCCGTTTTTTGTTTAATAAACAGCAGAATCACCTTGCTTCTTGCGTGTCTCTCATACTCTCTCTCTTTTGGGATATACGGGAGGAGTTGGGGCCTCCCTGGCCGGAGGTCTGCGGACAGCCCGGCCGAAACCGGCAGAATTTCCCCCCCCCCGACAGCGTGCTTGGTTAAAATAATAAAAATAGTATCCTTACAACCAAAGCCAAAGCCCTGTATTTAGATGTATTGTGAAGATTGGGCTGGGACTGCTGAAACTCGAGGTCAGGCTAAGTGTCCAGACCACTGGTGTCTTGGAGGCCTTGAGCTAGCTGTAGAAGCTTATTCTGGTCGTCAAAATAGTCCACTCCTCCTGAACCCAAGAACCTTGGGTCGACATTCCCCTGGTCATTGGTGTCATGATCGCCGAAGATACCGGTCATGGTATCGAAAAATTTGCACCAGTGTTGTGGAGAAAATACTTTTTCGACAACCGTCAACGGTTTGTCTTTTGGCACCGGCACGGTGGGTGTCGATCAAGATGCAGTATCGTCGACATCCTTGGATGCACGGGGGTAATCCGGCTTCCATTTTTCTTTCGATGTCAAAAGATTTATCGGCGCCGACATGGTCAGTACTCGGGGCACTAGAGGGGTCGGGTACACCGAGCACCGCCCTTGTCTCTAGAGCATGCTGCATGGGGGGTGGGGTAGAGCCACGCCAACTGCAGCATGCTGCTTGAACATTGGAAGCATTGAGGATTTGAAATCCTTCCACTCTTGGCGGGTCGTAGACCCGCCGACGGCTTACTTTTTTCCATCGACGTCGCGGAGTCCCGATGATGGCGGTGACACTTTTTCGGGACGAGGAAGAGTGGCTCCTCGAGTAGGATGCTTTCTTCTTCCAAAGGTGTTTCTCGGGGGTATGCCGTTCAGTATTCAGCATTCAAAGACCGAACCGTCGACCGTGCCAGAGATTTTGAAGTCGGCTGACCCAGAGCGAGTTTTGAAGCTCGATCGTGAAGGTATTTAGGGTGCATTTTGGCGCACAACCGACACCAGTCAGTCCTGTGACTCGTGCCGAGGCACCAGAGACAACTCGTGTGGGTCGGTGAGGGACATCATTGTGCCACAATCGGAACACCGTTTGAAACCCGACATCCGAGCGACCGACATCTTGCATCAAGGATTTAGTGAAAAATACAAGGTTTTCTGACAAAAACGTCGAAAGAGTCGAAGCTCTGTGTTCCCAAGCAGCATGTTAATGTGCCGGAAAAAAGAACTGAAGTTGGGGCATAGTGACATGGTATTTATACGACACCGGACGTCATGCCTGGAGCCAACAGATGCTGAGCAAGATGGACCAATATTCGATGGTCAAAATGTTCAAAACAGCAAAGCTGGAAGGAATATCTACCAGATGAGGAATCTTGCGGGAGAAAACCAATCCATTGAAAGATAATTACGGTGAGTAATTTCTCCTTCAATGGATTGCTTTTCTCCCTCATATTCCTCATCTGACAAACTCCAAGCAGTTAAGACCACGGAGGTGGACAGAAAGTGTTACAGTAGCAGATTTTGCAGAACTGTCCTACCAAAACGTGAATCAGCACCGCAGGTGACATCTAGACAATAGTGCCTGGTAAATATGTGCAAGGACGACCATATGGCCAGACGACAGATGTCCCTAATGGGAACTCCCCTCTGCATGGCTGTGGAAGTCAAGACCCCTCATTGAGTGTGTCCTGATGCCGGGAGGAAGCTCCCTGCCTGCAGACTGGTAACATTCTGCGATGCAGAGAATAATGCATTGCGATACAGTCTGCTTTGTTACCGCTAGACCTTTGCGGAACGCAGACGCCCTAGAGACTTAAAAGCTCAAGGCTATCTTGGGATCTAAGCGGTGGAACCACTCCTCTTCCTTACAGGGGATGAGGTGGGTGGTAGAAGACCAGCAAATCTATGGACTGAGAAAGGTGGAACTCAAACCACTTTCGGGAGAAAGCTAGGTCTTACTTTAAGAGAAACCTTTCCCCAAGAAAAACGCAGAACGGGAGCTTGCAACACAAGGCCTGCAAATCACTTACTCTCCTGGCGGACGTGATTGCAACCAAAAAGGCTGATTTGAGCGAAAGCAGTCTCAAAGACTAGGAATGTATGGCCTTAAACGGAGCCGCCATCTAGAATGTTCTAACTAGATTTAAATCCCAATCAGGGACAACAAAGGTAATTGGCAGAAACCTTTTCGCAAGGATCTTCAGGAATTGGCACATGTATGAAGGAGGAGAAGTTACTCACTGTAATGATCTTTCTATGGATTCTTCTCCCGCAGATTTCTCATCTGATATCCTCATCCAGCTAAACTGCTTTGAAATATTTTGACAGGGGGCGTAGTGGACCTCGACTTGGCTGTCGGTCAGTCTTGCTCGGTGCTCGATCGTCGGGTCTGGCCGCGACATCAGGCTTCGAACATATACTGCGTCACTACGCCAAATACCTCAGTTCCCCCTTTCTTCCCCCATGCTAGAACTCTGCAGAGAAAACGATGGGAGACCATGCTAATCAGCCTACAAAACTAGGGAAACATCCCAGAAATGGAAAAGCTTTGAAAACACTTTTTCAGAATCAATGTAAAAAATATACATACATTTTTAAAAAGCAAACTAGCCAGATAGGAGCGGTCACATCAGAGTCATCACCAGGCGTCTCTTCTCAGACAGGTGCGCCAGGCCATAAGAACTTTCTGAGCGGGGATGGACAGGAGGGGCGATGAGGAATGTGCGGGCGAAGAAGTCATAGAAAGATCATTACGGTGAGTAATTTCTTCTTCAATTTATTGCTTTTCTCCCGCAGATGAGGAATCTGACAGACATCCCAAGCAGTTAAGATGATGGAGGTGGGCAGAAAGTGTTAAAGTAGCAGATTTTGCAGCACTTCCCTACCAAAATGTGGAGTCAGCCCAGTGGGCAACATCCAGACAATAGTGTCTAGTAAATGTGTGCAAGGATGGTCAAGTGTCCGCACAGCAAATGTCCATAATGGGGCCTCCCCTCAGTAAAGCCGTACAGGCTGCAACCCTTCTCGATGAGTGTGCCCTGATGCCTGAAGGAAGCTCTTTGTCTGCAGATTGGTAGCACTTTGCGATGCAAAGGATGATCCACCGCGATAGAGGCTGCTTAGTTACAGGCGACAAAGAATGGGTCACGAACAGCTGGTCAGATTTCCGGAACTCAGATGTACTAGGCGACATAAAATCTCAAGCCTCTTTTGGGGTCTAAGCGATGAAACCGCTCCTCCTCAGTGGGCTGTGGTGGAGGGTAGAAAACTGGTAGGTTTATGGCATGAGAAAGGTCGCATCAGATACGACTTTAGGAAGAAAACCAGGTCTTAGTTTAAGGGAAACCTTTTCACGAAGTAACGGGGGCTTGCAACACAAGGCCTGAGGCTCGCCAACTATCTTGGCTGAAGTATTCACAACCAGAAAGGCTGTCTTCAAGGACAGAAGCTGTAATGAACAGGAACACATGGGCTCAAACGGAGCCGCCATCAAGAACATTAGAACCAGATTTAAATCCCAGTCTGGGACAACAAAGGGAGTTGGCAGAGACCTATTTACAAGGCCCTTCAGAAATTAAGCCATAACCGGGATTGTGAAGCAGGAACCTTGATCCGGGGACCTTTTAAAGCACAGACAAGGCCGCCAAATATCCTTTGACTGTGGTGACCTGAAGGCACGTTGAGGCCAGTGACAGAAGGAACTCAATCACTGCAGTGGTGCGGCAAGAGATGGGGTCAATCACGCGTTCCCTGCACCAGGCCTCAAATCTTCTCCACCTACAGGCATACAATGACATGGTAGACCGTTTGCGTGCAGCCAGCAACACCTGAAGTACTTCCTCAGAGAGGTCCCAGTCATTATACCTCATCCTCTCAAGAGCCAGACATTAGGTTGAGGGACTCTGGGTTCGGGTGAAGTAGCCGTCATTCCAACTGGGACAGGCGATCCGGTCGCAGAGGAACCTGGTAAGGTGGACAGATGTTCAGAAACATGAGGTCGGCGTACCAAGTTCTCCTCACCCAGTCCAGGGTCGATCAAGGTCATCGTTGCCCGAAACCTCTTCAACCTCCTGAGAACTCAGGGGATGACGGGAACCAGAGGGGGAAACGTAGTGGAGAGGGAAGGTCCAATACACCAGAAACACATCCCCCAGTGCAATCTTTGCTGGGAATTTCCTCAAGCAAAACTGTCTGCACTTTCTGTTAGACTCCGTGGCAAACAGATCCACGGATGGGGTACCCCAGCGAGAGAAGACCTCCTCTAGGACTTCTTGGCACACCTCCCACTCATGCGAGACTGTGCTCCGCCTGCTCAGGGCATCCACCAAGCCGTTCTCTGTCCCCGACAGATGAACTGCTGAGATTTGGTTCTCCAACAACCAGAACCACAGCTGCATCGCCTCTCTGCAGAGGGCGAGATCGTGCATGCCAACCTGCTTGTTCAGGTAGTACATTGCCACTGTGCTGTCTGTCAGAATCAGGACATCCTTCTCCTTGAGAGATGGGGCGAAAGCCTTCATGGCTAACCCGATGGCTCGCAACTCCAGCCTGTTGATTTGCCACCTGGCTTTCATCGCTGATCAAAGGCTGCTAACCTGCAAGTCCTCGCAGTGAGCGCCCCAACCCTTCAGCAACGCATATGTGACCACTCGGGCATGAGGCTACAGAGGGCTCCCCTACCATGAGATTGCTGCCGACATTACACCAGGTGAGGTCGTCGACCACTGACAAGGACACCATTAATGGATCCGTGAGGGCTATGAGGTACTGAGACCACAGACTTCTCAGGAGCCACTGAAGGGATCTCATGCACAACCTGGCCCCTGGCTCTAGACAAATACAGGAGCCATGAGACCCAAGAGGCAGAGGAAGAAAACCGCTGGTAATGTGGCGTGGTTCCGAAACAATTCCACCATCTGTGTTATGCTGTTGGCTCTGCCCTCAGGAAGGAAAGGCTTCCCTACCAGAGTGTCTAGAACTGCTCCGATGAACTGGAGCCTTTGGACTGGTGTAACTTGCGACTTCTTCAAATTCAGGGAGAAGTCCAGCTTGTGCAGTAGTAGGCAGGTGTCCTCTAGATGAGAATGAATCAGTCCCGCCGATTTCGACAGATCAGCCAGTCATCCAAGTACGGGAATACATGGAGCCCGGATCTCCTGAGGTGAGCCAGGACTACAGCCATGAGCTTGGTGAAGACCAGTTACTTTAATTCATTTATTTAAGCACTACCAAAAAAGGCCCACTGGCATACGGGCACCCAGGACAAGCGTTTCAATGAAGATGGTTATGGGCAATACAATCGGACTTACAAATATCTGTCTGAGCTGCTAGAGGGGACTTGGAGCGGGGGTCAACCCAAAGGGAAGCACTTTGAACTGATAGTGCTTGTCCCCTAAGAGGAACCTCAGGAACTTCCTGTGCTTTTGATATATCGGCACATGGCAATAAGCGTCCTGCAGATCTATTGACACCAGTCAGTCCTGAAGTTCTAGAGCATGGAGAATTTCTTTCAATGTCACAATCCTGAATTTGTCTTTCCTCAGGAACTTTTTCAAGGCTCTGAAGTCCAGAATGGTACGGATACCTCCTCTCTTCTTGGGTACCAGGAAATACCAACCGACCCTCTCTGATCGAAAAGGTACCTCTTCTACGGCACCCTTCAACAACAGGGATTGCAGTTCTTCCTGGAGCTCCTGTCCCGGTTGGATTGGAGGCGGTTGGGGTCTGTCCAGTGGTTTTCTTAAGAAGGGCAGACAACAAGCCAACTGAATATGCTGCAGGGCCGAGCATCGGAGGTAATCTCCTGCCACTGGGGCTAATGTTTTGCCAACTGTCCACCAACCGGTAAATTGTGGGAGGAGAAATCAAAGCAGCATAGAGGGCGGTGCATCCCCCGTGGCTGTTTGCTGGTCTCTGGAAGTCCCTCTGCCCTTTCAAGGGTGCGAGAAACACTTCTGTCCCTGCATGGCCTGTGGGAGCAGTGCTTTCCTGCTCTAAGGCACGTAGCACCTGTAGCCTCTGCCCCTAGAGGCAAAGCTGAAGGCAGTTTTGGCAGGCTGCGCAGCTGGGGCCAACGATTTTGTGGCTAATTTAGGCTCCTTAAGATTTTCCAAAGAGTCATCAGCTTTGTGCCAAAAAGAAATTACCCCTCGAAAGGCATGTCCAGTAGCCTATTCTGGATGTTCGGAGAGAAGCCAGAGGTTTTAAGATAGGCTCGTCTTCTTAACATTACTGCCACCCCCATGGAACGACTAAATGCAGTCAGCCATGTCTGCATTTAGAAGTCTACGACTGCTTGGCTACCTCCTTCCCATCTTCTACCAGCCATGTAAACACATACCGCATTTCACCTTCGGGGATGTATTGCATAGCCTGCTCCACGGCTTTCCATAAACCAAAAGAATATTTTGCAAATCCACATGCCACATTGGTGACTTTCAGCGCCATGCTGCCAGAAGTAAAGACCTTCTTGGCCATTGCATCCAACCTTTTACCCTCCCTGTCCTGAGGCAGGTACAAAGTGGATGCTGCAAGTCTGATGGTGACTGTGGCTGCCTGAACAACACGATTCTGGAGAAGGGTGAGAAGCCAAGAAAGAAGGATCTCCACTTGCTGGCCCATTCCCTCAGATTAGCCTCCTTGTGGCAACATCCCTGCTCCATTCCCCCAGATTAGTCTGGGGGAATGGAGCAGGGATGTTGCCACAAGGAGGCTAGAGGGTCTGCAATTGCAGATTAAGTGGCATGTTATGCTCCTTCATAGGGCCTCCATCTAAGATGTCCGTCAATTCATAACCCTGAACAGGTGCTGAAGAGGACTTCAAACCTAGGGTGTCTACTACCCTTTCCACTAAGGTCCTAAATTTAGCATGGGTGTACGTGTAGGCTTGGTCATTGAAAAAATGAATACCTCTTGACCCTGTATACATGGGAGTGATATCGCCTGGTCGGCACCGAAAATCCACGCCATGGACTCGAAGAATCCAGACCTGGAGAGGGGGACGAACGATACGTAGCTGATAGTCGGCGCCAAGGGTTTTTCTTTCGACGCTGATGGAACAGCCGCGGCGTCTGTCGAGGCATGGATATTACTGTGACACCAGGAAGTCAGCCTGTCGACGCTCTTGAGAAGGACCGGGTCGTCAATGGTTTATGCACCCCTTTTGGCGTCAAGCACGAAGGCTTCTCCAACAGCGTTGTCGTTTTGGCATGTGTGGGGTCAGGAGTACAGAGCGCCGCTTTTGCAGGTGAGGCCCGCTGTTTAGAGTTCGGTGGCGGGGAGGGGGATGGAGGGGAAATATATGTGCCGGCAGAAGCTTGTGTTTTAAACATTCCCAACATTTCTTTTTTGAAATGCTCCCACTCTTTTCGAGTGGTCGGCCCAGCCAAGGGCTTACCTTTTTCCGAAGACGAGCTGGACTCGTTTCGATAGCGTCTCTTTTTCTTATGGGATGAAGAGAAAGAAGAGTGGCCCCTCGAGTGGAGACGCTTTTTTGGCCGATGCCTTTCCTTCTTGTGGGTGGGCGCTTTCGTGTCGGCCTCAGAGGACTGGACGAATGAACATGCCAAGGATTTCGGGGACCTTCGACCCAAAGCAAGTTTGGCGGCCATCTCACAAATGGATTTCAACTGCATCTTGGAGCACGATGCACATCCCTCCACTGACGACGCACATGTTGTGTGGGTTGGTCACTGACATTTTGCAATGGCAGTCTGTGCACCATTTAAAAGCAGAAATCCGGTGAGAGGACATCGCCGTCGAGGTTTATGAAAAAATTTGACGGCTCAATTTTGTGTTCCTGAAGCAACATGCAGAAAAAAGGAACTGAGGTATGGGGCGTAGTAATGTGGTATATTTACTACACCCGATTTCATTTCCTGAGCCAACGATCGAGCACCGAGCAAGACGGATCGGCGGCCGAGTCGAGGTCCACTATGCCCCCTGTCAAAAAAGTTTCCGAGCAGCATAGCTGGATGAGAATATCAGTTGAGGAATCTGTGGGGGGAAAAGAAATCCATTAAAAATGCAATCTCAACTGGGATTTTTTTTTCTTCATAAAATAGAGACCGTAGGAAGCACGCAGTACTGAACCAAGAAAGGGACAGAAGAACCATAATTTGCCTCTTTCCTCATAAGAGAAAGAGCCACCGACTGCAGCCACTTTCATAGCGGGGATGGATGGGAGGGGTGATGAGGAATCGGCGGGAGAAGAATCTATAGCAGGAGCATTAAGGTAAGTCATTTCTCCTTCAATGGATTGCCTTCCTCCCGCAGATTTCTTATCAGATAGATTCCTAGAGCAGTACTTGTGTTGGAGGCGGGACAAAAGCTTTCACAGCAGATGGTTCTGCAAAATCACCCTTTCGAAACCGAGCATCAGCCCTGAAACCGAGCGTCAGCCCCACAGGCGACACCCAGGCTGTAATACTTTGTAAATGTATGAAGTGAAGACCAAATCGCAACCCGGCAAATGTCTTTAACCGCTACTACTATATGCAGCGCCGCAGTGGTTGATACCACTTTGTTGGCGTGGGCCCTGAAGCCCAGGGGCAACTCTTTCCCCACTTTGTGATTGCACTCGAGATGCATATTATGATCCACTGTGAAATTGTTTGCTTAGAGACTGTTAAACCTTTCCTGGCCATAGAGAAAGCCACAAACAATTGGTCAACCTTCCTGTACTCAGCTGTCCTGGCTACATAAAAACTCAATGCCCTCTTTCGGTCTAGTCTGTAACAACGCTCCTCTTCCTTAAAGGGGTGCAGTGGTGGTGGATAAATCATGGGAAGGTCAATTGTCTGGGATAAGTGTAATTTGGAAACCACTTTAGGCAGAAATCCGGGTCTCGCCTTTAGAGAAACCTTCTCCCGAAACAAGCGAAGAAAGGGTAGCTTACAAGATCGGGCCTGCAGCTCGCTGACCCACCTGGCCGACATGATGGCCACCAGGAAAGCGGTTTTCAAAATAGGTAACCGCAAAGAACAAGAATGTAAAGGCTCAAACAGACACCGTAAGAAATGTGAGGACCAAATTAAGGTCTGTATGGAAGGAATGGTATCGAACAGTAAACACAGACAAGTGATCACATTTCAAGGGAGTTTATTGAACATCAAATTGGTTGGTTAAAAGCCTATCTAAACATAAGGCTAAGGCTGGGAGCAAGCTACAACCATCAAATAATAACAGTTCTAGTGGAGTCTGCCAAAATAAAAGGGCCTATACTAATAAACCTATTGCCAATCCTTACTTCTAAATACAAAAGGGTGTGGGAAAATGGTGTATGCAAAAGAAAAGTGTTCAAGAAATAATATGTCGAGATGGTTGAGCAGTGGGGTTGGCTACCTTTCCCCCACGTTTTCAGCACAGGGCAACGACGCACGTGCGAGCTCCACACACACTCTGGCTTCTTGGCCACAAGGTAACAGTTCAAAACATAGGCATCAAGGCCTTCCGCCAAAGTCTCTCTCCCAATGACAGTCTCTTATTGTAGAGGGCCAGATGTAACTACCACACAAAAGTTCCTTTCCTTTGTCAGGGTTTTCACATTCACAAGTTCACAATTGGTCTCAGATCCTCTTGATATGGATCTCACTTGATATCAGAATCGAAGTCTTTCGAATGTGCGATGGGGTTTGCTTAACCCGTTGCAGGACCACTTTCCATTCACTTCACAAAATTGTATTTCACATCAATCTTGTACTTTCGTTTCTCGTGGCGGCATACCTTACAGAGAATTTCGATTGAGCACATTTGCGGTGTCGGGCCCACACGGTGAACGGTATCTTCTTTCCTTCTGAAGTTCAAACATACATCAGCAGTTTAGCTTTACTTGCGTCTTTCATCACACGCGTTTAACAATGTTTGTTCCAGCGCTCATTTTACAATGTTGCCGCTTGCAACCTTGACTTCAAAACAGACCTGTCTTACACCGATCTCTCCAACTTACCAGCTGTGTTGATCTCTGTCACTTCTTTGTTCTTGGAGCCAACAACAATACCACAGCGTCAGCTGCTCCTCCCAGCCTTGGTCAGTTATGTGGGTGGTCCCTTGGTATCTGACACGCAATGCACTCTCAAATCATGCCTAAGAGTGGGAGAAAAAGTCTCACTCATAGCAGGAGAAAAAAATAAACACCAAAAATCCAGCAAAGCTGCTGGGAGACTCACTAGGTTTGGGAAATTAGCCTCAACAGAGAATTCTCCCTAACAATGGCCGTGCCCATGCCACCAAAGAGATCCGCAGGGACTAGCGGGTGAGACAACTTCTAGTCAGTCAGGAACTACAAAAGGAGTAGGCAGAAACGTATTCACAAGTCCATTCAGGACTTGAAACATAACCGGGATCGTGTTGAAGGACCCTTGACCTGGAGTCCTTTTGAACACAAAGCCGCCAAGTATCCTGCGACTATGGTGACCCGAAGGTGGCTTGTAAGAGAAGGAACTCCATCACTGTAGTGATAAAGCACCACACCTCAAATCTTCTCCACATGCACGTATCCAGCTATTTTGTGGATGGTGTACGCGCAGCCAGCAGCACGAGTACCTCCTTAGAGAGGTTCCAGTCAAATCTCATCTCAAGAGCCTTGCATGTAGGTTGAGGGATTCTGGGGTTAGATAAGCACCCAACCTTTCAACTGGGATAGGCGATCTGGATGACGAGCCAACCCGAGAGGTGGGCAGATGGTCAAGTCCAGAAGGTCCAAGAACCAAGTCCTCCTCACCCAATCCGGGACAAATAGATTTAGGGTTGTCTGAAACCTCCTCAACCCCGAGTTCCCACATGATGACAGAAACCAAAGGGAAGGCAAAGTAGAGGGTAAAACTCCAGCCCACTAGAAATACGTCCTCTAGCTTGCCTTTCATTGGGAATTGCTCCATGTAAAATTGTCTGCACTTCAAGTTGGGACTCCGTGGCAAAGATCCACCGCTGGGGTACCCCCGAGAGAGAAGACCTCCTCTAGGACTTCCTTGCACACTTCCCACTAGTGTAAGACCGTGTTCTGCCTGCTCGGAGCACCTGCCAAGGGGTTGTCTGTCCCCACCAGATGAACTGCCGAGACTGAGATCTGGTTCTCCAATAGCCAGAACCACTGCTGCATCGGTTCTTTGCAAAGGGGGAGGGAGCGCACGTCACCCTGCTTGTTCAGGTAGTGCATTGTTCTGTGAGTCAAGATCAGGAATTTATTCCTCTTCAGAGAAGCTGCAAATGCATTCCGGGCTAACCAGATGGCTCGCAACTCCAGCATGTTCATGTGTCAAAGGCCATTTACCTGCAAGTCCTCGCAATGAGCAGCCCAACTTTTTAAGGACGCATCCGTGACCGGCCTGGGGCCACAGAGGCCATTAGGGTTCTGCCACATGTTGCCGCTGCCGAGAGTCTAGGAGTGGTCGACCACTGAACTGGATACCGCGAGAACGTCCCTCAAAGTGCTGAAGTAGTGGGACCACTGACCCTGCAGGAGCCATTGCACAGATCGTATCCGCAGCCTGGCCTCTGGCACCAGAAAAATGAAGGCCATGTGACCCAAGTAGCTAGGGGAAGGAAGCCGCTGGTAAGGTGGCGTGGTTCTGAAAGAGTTGGACCATCTGTGCAACGCTGGCGATTTTCTCCTTGGGGATTTGGGGGGAGGGAGGCCTTCCCCACTAGAGTGTCTTAGACTGCTCCGATGAACTGGAGCCTCTGGGCTGGTGTCGTGGTGAATTCTGCACATTCAGGGAGAAGCTCAGCCTGTAGATTAGTGAACAGGTGCCCTTGAGATTGGACAAAACCTGCTCCACTGACTTCCCTCGGATCTGCCAGTCATCCAGGTACGGAAAAACATGGACGCCAGATTTCCTGAGGTGAGCCTAGACTTCTGCCATGAGCTTGATGAAGAGCCTCAGAGCAGAGGTCAACCCAAAGGGGAGCACCTTGAATTTGTAGTGCATGTCCCCAATGACGAATCTCAGGAACCTCCTGTGCTTCTGGTGGATCGGCACATGAAAGTATGCGTCCTGAAGATCTATGGACCCCAGCCAGTCTATAAACTCGAGAGCGTGGAGAATCTCTCTCAACGTCATCTTGAATTGTTCTTTCCTCAGGAATTTGTTCAAAGTCCCCCCTTCTTGGGTACTAGGAAATACCAGTAATACCAACCCAACCCTCTCGGCTTGGGAAGTACCTTTTCTGTGGCACCCTTCAACAGCAGGGCTTTCATTTCTTCCTGGAGCTCTTGCTCAGGTGGAGGAGGTGGTGGTGGTGATGATGGTGGTCTGTCCGGTGGCCTTTTTAAGAAAGACAGACAGTAACCCCACCACATGAGCTGAAGAGCCCAGGCGTCAGAGGTAATCTCCTGCCATTGGGCCAAGCTCGGTCAGCCTTCTTCCAAGTGGGTAATCGTGGGAGGAGAAATCAAAGTGGCTTGAGGGTAGAGCCTCCATAGCCCCTGCTGCCGCTGTGTTCTGGCCTCTAGAGGTCCCCCCTTCGCAATCTGGAGTGCAGGAAACATCTCTGCCCCTACCTGGCTTGCGGGAGCCGAGCCTTCCTGCCATAGGGGACATTGCAGCAATAGCCTCTACCCCTTGATAAGCAAAAAGACAGGTGCGGCCAGCTGTTGCACTGCAAGGCCGAGTGACTTCCTGGCTAGCTTGGACTTTTTGAATTTCTCCAAAGAGTTGTCAGCCACTGGGTGAGAACCCCAAGGAATGAAGGTAAGTCTGCCTCCTGAGCACTGTGGCCGACCGCACTGACCTTCCAACAGTCTGCCATGACCAGACCATCTCCTTGCCGTTGTCCACCAACTGCTGGATTGTTTTCGCCAAGGCGTCAACTTTTTTGCCTTCTCTATTGGTTGAAAGATTGGATATGGAAGTGGCTGGCCTGGTGGACACTGCCGCCGACTGTACCACTAACCCCTCAGGTGCTGGGTGGGAAGGGAGATATGAAGGGTATCCCCTGTATTTTTTGAACAGGTCAGAGATGACAGCAGGTATGGTGCAAGGGCACTTCAATAAGGTGGCAAAAGGGTCAGAGATAGCTGCATTCAAGGGCATAGCCTCCTCTGTGGCTGGTGCCTCATCAAGGATGTCAGTCAGGTCATATCCTGAAACTGGCCTTGCTGGGACATTCCACCACAGGGTATCCATCACCCTGTTAACTAAAGCCCTGAACTTGCAATTTGTGT
This sequence comes from Ambystoma mexicanum, assembly GCF_040938575.1. Lineage (NCBI taxonomy): Eukaryota > Metazoa > Chordata > Amphibia > Caudata > Ambystomatidae > Ambystoma > Ambystoma mexicanum. The sequence continues at coordinate 991,097,875 of NC_090926.1, read as the reverse complement.
GGCCATAACGGTGAGCTTGCTGCATTTCTACATCCAGGGATGTGTCGATATCGCGGGTGTCATGCAAACCTTCAGCTAAAGCTACGAGGTCTGCTTGGTCGACGAAATAGTGTACTCCGCTAGCCCCAGAATACACACGGTTGAAGCCGCCCTAGTCGTCGTAACTGGCGCCGGAGATATCTGTCATGGAACCGAAAAAAAAAAAGAAAAAAAAGAAAATCAGACCTGGATTTTGGTGCAAAACACTGCTCGACGTCTACGGTTTAGCGGCCGGCACCGACAAGGTTTTTCAGTGCCAAAGGCGTGTCAGAGAACCAATGCCGCAGGTGCGCGGGAGAATACAAACACCAAAGGTAGCACAGTCTTGCTCAGAGACGAGCTTGAAAGGTTCAGACGATGCTGATGGAGTCCAGCCAGGTGTTGTTTTGGAGCCAGAATCGCCGGGCGCCGCTGGAGCTACCGGGGCCTGCTGCATCTTGCCCGAACCCGCCTTTTTAAACATGTCCAGCATCTGGGTTTTAAATTCCTCCCATTCAGCTCTGGAGGTCAGCCAAGTGGACGACTTGCCGCGCTCACTAGAAGAATCAGACTTGCGCCAGTGTCTGTGGCGTTGCTTCTTCTTGTGGAAGGAGGAAGAGGACGAATGGCTTCAGGAATGCAATCGCTTTGTTTTTCACTGATGCCTCTTCCTTTTCTGGGGTAGGCCCCTCTGTTTCGGCCTCAGAGGACCAAAGGACCAAACAGTCATCTGCACCAGGGATTTGGACAACTGTCGGCCTAATGTGAGCTTCGCCGCCCAATTCCCTGAGGGACTTCGGGTTCATTTTGCCACATGATGCACAGCTCTCGGTTACGTGACTGGTGCCAAGTGAAAGCAAACCCCTGAATGCTCATACCAGAGAAAATGCAACCCGCTAAAGAACAAAAGGCCCAAGTCGATCTAGTAAAGATAACAAGTTTTAATCTCATGCACAGATGAGAGCAACAGCAAAGAACTCTGCTGCCAAGAACATGCTGCCCAAACGAGGTACAAGCAGAAACATTTAAGGCAAAAACATCATCATAATGATGCAATAGATGTAGTACACACCCATGCGGCTGATTGGATGGACCCTGTACAGGTGCTGCCTTTATTCATATGGGATGGCAGTTTATTGGTCGCAGTGCGTCAGTCTTCCATCATGTGGGCACTACAGTGCTCATGTTCTTATGTTTAAGGTCAGAAAACAAGAACTATGCTACTATACAGCTTGTTTATCATTCATACCATTCACTTGGCAGGCTTCAAAACAGACACACGGGAGGTTCCAGGGCACTCTAACCTTCACCCGCACATTTCACTCACTCCCTCTGCGCCATTCACTTCCCAGGTCTCCCCCCTCGTTCGAACTATAATTTATCGCTCCCAGCAACTCACAATACAAATCACACGATTATCTTTGCAGCGATACATCCTGTTCAGCCTCTTTGAACGTTTCAGGACTTGTTACTTTGGGGTTCATGGTCAAAGGGCACCTGGTGTCATGGAATTTGGGGATCTTAGGGTTCAGTCAGTTATAGGGGCTATAATTCATGGTCACTCAGGAATGGTCCGAGTTGTGCTTTGGCCAAAGTGAGATAACATACCCACCGGGCGGCGGCCTCTAATCGCGGCCTTGTAGGGCACATTCTTTTTGGGTGAAAGACATCTTCGCAACACTTTCAAGAACAATGGAGAAACAGTGTGGCGGTGCTGCAAAACTGTCCTCATGGGAGCTTGGGCATGACTGGAGATTTCCGTTGCTTCGTGGATTTGGGCCTAGTGCATGCAATGCCGCCTTTACCGTGCAAGCCTTCGCTTCTACCTAGGAATATTAATATCTATGCAGAACAACGATGCTGCCCACGCATTGGGCCGCACCATATGAATATGCTATAATTGATGATAGCATGGGGTCCTGCTGGACAGGAACGTGCCCCTTTCACTGACCCCTCTCTCCCTGGTGCATTACAGTGCCTCAAATGCATTTTGCCTTACTTTAAAGAGCAAAGGGGATGAGGCTGCCCCCTTCCCAACATTACCCCCCTTTCATTACTTCCACAGTAACGAATTCTGGAATTGCTCTGCTCTCCCACTCCCCAGTTTCTACATCCACATATGGCTTATTCCTTTTTACTGGCACCCACGCCCTACACACTGATGGCAAACTCCCCCCCCCCCACACGTACGTACTCCTGAAGTGAACGAGTCATGTAAATGCATCCCTCCTTCCCCGCCAGGTCCACCCAAAGCTCTGTAGTTTTCTGGATCAGGGGGTTGGGAAATGACAGTGTGGTATAAAGGATCAACTTCATCTCCATACGTGATGCAACACATTTCATACTTCGGGCCACCCGGTGGAACATCGATCTGCACTTCAAAATCTTTTTTCTTTCACAAAGTGCTTTTAAACCCCCAATTGATACCATCATTCTTGCGCTATCACGTGCCACAGTGGCACAGCATCGAAGAACCAGCTGACACGTGCAGAAAATGACCAGGATGAATACAATGATGGGCATCAACATCTTCACCATTTCTTCTAACCATGATGGGCCCAGTTGAAAGTCATGCTTATCCTATCATTGTCCTGTATCCTCCCTCCTTCTCCATGCGAACACCTAGGCCATGGACAGCTGCGATGATGCGGGATAGTGATGCATTTTCCGCGTCTTCTGGAGGTACGAACGGGCAACAGGAATCAACACATTCTTTTGCAAACCCCAACCTCCATCGCTGTCAAAATATCGAGCACATATCTATTTTTCATTGTCATAAGTCTTAGTGCTCGTAACTCAACCTTGATCACGTTGAACCCATTCTCTGCGCCATTTGCAAGCTGGACCAGTTCCTACCACACTATCTGCAGCCATTTGGCATCGGCCGCCGCCTGTACCCCTGGCAAGAGTAGGGATGCGAAGATTGCTGCTGAGCTGAACAGCCGATAGTCTTCTGGTATTTCAGCAAGAAAAGTGGAAGAGTCTTTAGAAATGTAGTTCAAGCTTTTCATTCTCTGGTTGCTGGAATTGTCCTTTTCCTAGCCAGGTGTGAGGCTCGTGCATGGGCACCAGGCTCTTATCTTCAGGTTGTATTGTGGGAAACTTGTTGGCCCATCTGCAGGCAGCACTCCCCCCTTCAGGTGCCCTTCTAGGATTACCAATAGCTCTGAATGCAATGTGCTTACTTGCATCTCCATGACGCTTGGAGGTGTAAGTAAGCTTGACAACCACAGATCCAGTAGTAAGCCATCAATGCCGCTGTTTCCTTTCTTCATGTCTGCGATCAAGAGTGTCTTATTACAACGTTTTTTTGTGCCAACAGAGACTGGACCCTTGCTGCGGAAACAGAGCTTGTATTCTTCTTCCTTGTGCACTTGCACCAGCTTTTCCACCATTGCAATCCACGTCGGCTTTGTGATTTGCTCTGTCCAGATTTGTGCACAGAAGTTGCCCACTTGTGCTATTCTGTCCTTGCTCTATGTTACCAGTCCTTCCGCCATGCAAGGTAGTGTGCTGTCCTGCCAGTTATTATTGACACATTTCTGCCCCATCACCATCAGATAAGGTAACTCCACACACTTGATGAATCTTTGGTCGTGGGGACATTTTACGAAATCTGGATTACCATTTGAAATTCCACACACCGTGTCTGGAATGTTCCTTTTATTCTGCATAGCGCAAGATGAACCAGGCATTGTGCCTCTATGATTGTGACTGCTTGCTGTACTAACACCATGGGAACCCCTAACTTGTGCGGAATGAGTGAACACGCATAACCGCTCCCATTTACAGCATTTTTCCCCACACCCAGGAATTAGAGAATTCAGGCTGATGAATATCCTCAATCATAGTGGTAGGCATTCCCCTACTACTTGTAAACAGCTTGTTCTCCGCTTTCTTCACATGCGGAACTTGCATATTGTTATTATTTGTATTCACATTAGTACTAATATATGTAATGCCACTCGCGTTATTGACATTTATGTGCATTGTTCCATTTGGATAACATACAATCCTATTTCCACCACTGCCCCCCTTTATAGGAGCTCCCATATAATACCCTCCCCCCCAATACACTCCCAGTTGTATTAGCAATATCACACACAATCCTCCAGCAAGTGCTAACCAACAATAATAGATATATTCCCATAGTCTTTCATTTGCAGCTCTACGCCTTGGGTCCCTAATTAACCTATGTACATGAGCTGATTCCACCTTTTCACCTGTTATAGAAACACAGACGCACAGGACAACAAAAGGGAGGGACGTGCAAGACGTATACTATACAGGACAGAAAAGACATGAGAGAAAGAGAGCTCCTAGAAGAGAAAACGTATGTAGCTAGCAGCTGAACTTTGGCCTGCCACAAGTGTGCCACCACACCCGTATCTCCTACAGGCAGGACGGTAAGGTGCTTGTCATCCCCGTTAAGACAACTGATGCACCACTGTACTTTCTGGAGGTGCCCTACGAACGTCAGAGAGGTGGACCCAGTAACGCATTTCCTTCACTTTAACCGTGAGGGGAGTGCAAAATGCCACCTCATATGGTCCCTGAAACCGGGACTGTTCCAGCGGCGCACAAAGTTGTAGACATAATCCTCTGGCAGCAATGGTCTAGCAGTTATATGCTCAGAATCTGTTTCCATTGTCTGTGGAGCATGGGGCGTCTCTGTAGTCACGGTTCTGGGAAGTGCAATCTGTCTGGAGACATATTTAATGACCCGAGTTAGTGTGAAATAATCCTTGAATTCCTCTCCTAACACATCTGCAGTCCTATGCGCATCAGAAACCCTTCTCACAGGTGACACGGGGGTATGCATGCGCCGACCAGTAACCACCTTGCGAGGCAACAGATGATGGTTTTAGCTTGGCTGCGTGCGCAAGCAAAATATGGCATACATTACACCCAATTTTTCTTCAATGTGGTGCACAATTTAGATAACTTACTCTTGAGGTGCCAATTTCTCCTCTCCACAATGCAATTGGCCCGTGGGTGATCAGTCAAACACATCCGATGCTTGATACCCAGTAGTGCTGTAATATGCTGGAATAACGCATTGAAGAAATGTGTGCCATTGTCTGATCTCAAAATCTTGCACAAACACCAGCGCGCCAACACTTCCCGCACCAGAAACCTTGCAGCACATTTGGCATCTGGGTGCGAACATGGCCCTGCTTCCACCCACCTTGAGAAGGGACAGACCACCACAATGAGGTACCTCGATCCATTACAACGTTCGCCTATGTCGACGGAGTATGTGTAGCTCACGGAACGGACCAATAGGGTGAGGCAATGTGCCCGTAATGTCCGTAGTGTCATCCCTGTGCTAAAGCTTTGACATGTGGTACAATGAACGAGCGCATCAGTGATCCTATCCTGGTTATTTGGTGTGAACCAATCCTCCTGTATGTCTGCAGCTATGTGTTTCAAGCTATGCAATCGGTAGTGCAATTGTTCAAATGCTACTGCTAGCAATTCCCGGGGCATCATTGTCTTCCCAGAGCTCTCCTGCCTCCACCAAAGATCTGTAGGAGACTCCTTACATCCTCTCCGTTACCACAACTCCTTTTCCCACTCAGGCGCCCTCCCTTGAAGCTCAATAATCTGGAAAATAGGCAATGTGGTGTAAGGCACCGGACGCTCGTCTGTTGGTGAGGCAGTCATAACATACTCAGTGGACGATTCGCTTAACTGATATGCTGCCATTTTGGCTGCGAGCCCCCTTGAGATTTTGTCCGTCCTGTGATTATGGGCAGCGCACTGGATGACAGCCACAACAGATGGCTGTAATAACGCTTAGATCAGTATCTCCAATAGCACACTGTACCGAAGACCCATCCGCCCTCCTGAAGCACCTCCTCTTTGAACAGGAGAGACCTGCGCACACTGTTTCACCGTACGCAGAGTCTGAATATATCTTAACATGACACCCTTGCAACGCTCAGTGCTTCGATGAGTGCCACGAGTTCTGCCGCTTGTGCAGAATAGTGTGTAGACAACCTCTTCATAACCACCGTCTCGTACTCCCCTCCCTCAAGTCGTACCACTACTGCCTCTGCCCTCTCTGCCCATTCTCCTGATCAATTGTGGACGACCCATCAACGAAAGTACCATACCCTCTGTTAATGCACAATCCCTTGCTTTGGGAGCGTTATCCTCCTGCCCCCTCCTATGTGGCACAGTCGTGTACTGTTAAGTCCTCTGCCGTCGGCATGTCTGTTAAAAAGGTGGCAGGATTCACCGTCTTACACCTAACCACGTGAATGTGAGGTTGCGAGATGATAATCTCATGTGCCGATGATCTTTGCATAGTCAGGGTGGGCTTCGACCTCTCCAAAATAGCAAACAAAGAATGTTCCACATACAATATTACTGAACACCCATCAAAATTGTGGAACTTCTCTATAGCAAAGGCAGCAGCTGCTAATGCTTGTTCGCAAACAATCTGTCCCTGCATCACTGCATCCAGAATACCACTGTAATAGGCCAATGGCCCATGGTGCTTTTCTGTGGCAATACTTCGGTCATAAGCTGACCATCAGAATGTGAAAACAAATAAAATCCCTGTGTATAAATAGGGGTGGCCAGTAGGGGTGCCGAGCTGGTGACTTATTTTCAATCATCAAATTGTCTAATCATTTCTGATATCCACAATAACTTGTGGACCTTTGTCTTCTGCGCTTCCCTTAGGGCCCGTAAAAGTGGCCTGGTGTATGTTGCGTAGTCGAGGATCCAGGCTCTGCAGTAATTGCACAAGCCCAGGAACGTCTTCATCTCCTTAACTGAGGCGGGTCTGCGGGTGGCGCGTACTGAAGCTGCCCTGTCAGGTAATAATATCCTTTCCCCATTCACCGATATAAACTGCACCAAATTCATTACTGCCTGCTGGCAAAATATTGCAACTTGGCCTTGTCAACCTTGACCCCTTTAGAAGCTAGTAAATGTAGCAATGCGACAGTCTCTTCTGCAATGCTGTTCATTGTCACTAGACACTAGCAGGTCGTCTGCATACTGAATAATCGTGCTGGGTACCTAAATATTCCCTAAATCAACATACAGTATTCTGTTACTCAGGCTCTCACAGTACCCTTGAAGTAATCTGGTATGCTCAAAACTCATCTGACCCTGCGTAAATGCCGTAAGGTACCTCGACTCTGGATGAAAGTTTAATCGAAAAAAAAAACATTTTTCAAAACTACCACATCGAAGTATGTAGCCTCCTTAGGGATGCTGCATAGAATCGTTGCAGGATTTGGAACCTCTGGAAACTCTTTCAGTACCACATCATTTAGGGGGCCACAAGATTTTTTGACTGGATATATTGTTGTATTACATGGGGACGTAGAAGGCACGATAATCCCCATGGTCCAGGAAAGCCTGTATGGTCTTTCGGATGCCTTCCTCCGCCTCTCTTGACAGTGGATATCGTCTTACCTGGGGCAGCACAGCACCTGGTTTTAGGGTTATACGCACAAGTGTTACATCTTTCAACAACCCTACACCATGTGGATCCGTAGTCCACAACTGCGGGGGCACGAGGTATAAATATTCGTAAAATGGGGATGAAGTTACTACTACCATTACGGGACACTGCACTCTATGGTACTGTATCATCATGTCACAAGGGATGCACATTTCTAGAATTATTTCCCCCTATGTTGTTATTCTCAAACAATTCATCCGTCACCTCCTTTGGCTTCACTGATGTGTCTACACAGAGCACTCTGCATCACTTGCACCGTCCCTATCGATCCCTAATAGGACAATCCTTCTGTCTGACACTACCAACCCCTGCAGGTCCAGCGATAGTATCATTCCTGCCACTACCTCGGGTGACCCAGCAGGACAAAAAATGAAATCCATGGGCACTCGCCAGCACTGCTTGGCAATCTGGGGCACCGTCTTCACAAGCACCGTGATACCATAAATAAACATGTCCAGGTCTATGGGACTCCGCGGATCACCACCTCCCTTGCCATCATGTCGATTATCAACATCGCCCTCACAGCACATATCCCAGGTTTAGAACATACTACTCCATGATGTGTAAAGGATATAGTCATATTTAACTAACTGAGCAGGTCCCTTCCTAGTAAATTGACAGGGGAACTCTCAGAATAGTAGGGTTGCCCGTACTATCTTCTCTCCCACATTTTCATCCAACTCCTCAGTGTATGGAACCTTGGAAACAGCCCCAGAGAATCCCCCGCGTGTCAAGATATTTTCTGCATAGTGCAAAGTTGCCTTCCATAATACACAATTTAGTTTCACCAGAATCCATCATGAATATGAATTGCTTGTTTCTTATCTCCGCCCTCACCAATGGTTCCTCTTCAGGGTAGATAGTCGTCGTTTGGCAGAAACCTGTGCAGTTCCCTTTGGGAACACTGCAAAAGATTTAGGACTACAGGTGTTAGCAGTAAACCCACTTGGTAGCAGTCTGTACCACCCAGATTTACTTGGTAGCTGTGGCTGAGCAGTCAGACTTCTCTCAAGAAGAGTTAGGCAGTATGCAAAGTATACACAATAGGCACTCAGATACAACAATACAAGCAAACACTGACCAGAGCTTTGGTATCAAAGTATATAATTATTTATTTAAAAACACACTGTTTGAAACACTCCAGCACTCTTATGGTAAAACACTCTAAACACAGTTACTATTATAATATATACAACCCTTATTCCTTATCAGATGAGTCTTAGTTAACACCACTTATTTTCATACAGAGGTGAGCGCTTAACTATAGATGGCACTCTAATAAGCTCATGACGAAGGGAGGGAAAAAGACAGAATATGGGAAGGTACACCACTCTAAGCTTTAGGAACACTATTAGCAAGGCAGAAGAGCAAAAGTCACTTGTGAGCCAAAGTCCATAGGCTTGGCCCACTCTTAGAGAGAGCAGCGCACAAATGCGCCCAAGATCACACAGTTACACTAGGCTTAGAAAGTATTGCAGAGAGTTCGAAAAGAGTTGAGAGGCTCAGAAAAGTTTAGCCAGGGTGTCCCAGGCTAACCCAGGTTCGAAAGCCGGGGGCTAAATCTACCCCGTACAGTCGGTGGCAAGGGAAGCCGGACGGGACACGGTACCTTAAGTGGGAAGGATCCTCCAGCGGTGGCAGTTGTTCCTGGCAGCGGGTGCAAGTCTCGTCGTCGTCCAGGGGAAGAGAAGATCTCGGCTTGGAGGAAAGATGAAGGTCGTTGCACTGCCAGGGAAGAAACCAGCCGCGGAGTTTTCCGGTTAAAGGTATTACCCTTTAATTAGCGGTCGTGGTAAAACATGGTATCCCGGTTGCCGGGGTGCTTGGCAGAGGCAAGGCGGCCACGAGATACGTCGGGAATTCGAAAAGACGGTGAAACTGGTTATCCCCACCAGTCAAAGGAAGAAGACTCTCCGGCGGTAGATCTCCTCTGTCGTTGGGAAAAGTGGTGAGATGGTCCAGCAGGGCTCCACCGGTGGTGTCGTTGTGGCAGGTCGGCTCAGCTTCTCCCTCGTCGGATTCTTAGGTCCTGTGGCGACTTCTGAAGTTCCAGTCCCCAAAGCCCTGCTTTTATGCAGAAAACCCCCCATTCACTCAGCCTAGCTGTCACTCAAACATGCTAAGGGGGCCAATCAGGACGGAGTGCGACTTGAGTTGCCTAGGCAACTCAGTCCAGGGTGCCTAAATCCCCCTCCACCCCTCCTAAGTACCCCAGACAGAGTGGCGCCACTTTGGAGGGCTTCTGTGGAGTAGTCCGCTAAAAAGAGGAACAAAGGGATCGACTTGGGTTGGAGTCACAGAAGAGAACACACACGCCATTTTAGGACCGAGTTTTGGCAAAAAATACCGACCGGAGAATTAATATTAATTAAATAAACCGGCGGTATGTTCAAGGCTATCGTAATTAAATAAATAAAGATAGTAGCCTCGAACAATGGGAAAATCCCATAGAGAAATATTTGCGGTTGAATATAAAAAGTAGTATCCACTGCCACCAGTCAAAACTCGATCAGGGGGGACGGACACGTGCCCCCTCGACTAACAGACCCCGGGGCAATCGAATTGCCCTAGCCAGTACAACCACAATATGATGGTTTGTACTGGTTCTGTTCAGAATTTAAGACTAGTAAAGTCAATGGTGACTTTACAGACCCTGGGAGACAGTAGTCAGTCCCAGGGTATGGAGTCTATACTGGGGAGTCACTATGACACCCCTGTGTTACTGCACTGAGGGTGCTGTGTAACACATCACAAAAACACATGAAGCCCTATGGAGTAAAAGACCCCATTGCCCATTAAACACATCTAGAGTCAAAGAAACACACTCAAATCATGTCCAAAAGTGAGGGTAAAAGTCTCACTCTTGGCAGGAGAAAAAAATAAACCCCAAAAAATCCAGCAAAGCTGCTGGGGGACTCACTAGGTTAGGAAATTCAGCCTAAACAGAGAATTCTCCCTAACAGTCGTCGAAAGGACTGGACACGCGAATGCCCTCTGGGCGCTGTCCAAATCGGGATACATACTCGTTCCAGGGAATGAGAAGGGGCTCCCCTCCTTCTACTGCTGCTCCCCCAAAGGGAGCGGTTGCTCCACCTGGTGCACTTATTACCGGGGCAACACCACCCTGCTGTTGCTGCGGCAGACGTCGCGCTTGTGTGTCCGTTGCTTGGGGCTGCTGATTAAAAGTTTGGTAATGCTCTAGAGGATACTCCTGGTTCTTATACCCTTGGACCCCGTCGCTGGTGTGAGAAACCTGAAGGTGTCCCCCTGACTATTCCAAGGGGCCTGTCATCCAGGAGGCCAGGAAACGGCCATCGCAATTGGATCCAGTTCCTGGTGGTGGACCAGTGAGGTGGACTATCACCTGAATGGGGGTTGGGGGTCCTCAGGGAGTGGAAGTGGGACAGCAACGAGTGAGCCGCGGTATCCCCCTTCTTATAATACCTTTTAACCAACCTACTACGTAGGATACTTACTCTACCCCTCCTTTTCCGACACAAACACTTTCGCATATTACGAAGGACTACTACCCAAGTCATTTACCTGACATGTTCAACACAAGGGTCAGGCAAAGTCAGGCAATTGACCAAAACCACACACACCTGACGGCCCTTTCCCTTCCCTGCAGGGATAAAAGGTGGAGCATGTGCAAGGCAGACCGCACGTAGAAAGAGCTAACTCAGCACAGCAGTTCAAGAGGAGGAGAAAGGCGGCGCAAACTGAGAGGTGACAAGGGGAGAAGCGACCTTGCCCTTTCTGACCAAGGTCCATGAAGTCTCTGCAGAAGGAATCCTAAGACTGTGAAAAATAGTCAGCGTGTGCTGCAGCAGATGTCCACGGTACACAGGGACCTCCTCTGCTGATAACCAAGCTGGGGAGAGGCGCTTGTCTCTTTGGTACCAACCTTGACTCCAGAGAGAAGAAAAGCAAAGCGGTTCATCACAGCCGGTGAGCCGAGGGGAGAGCCGATAAGAAACTGAACTGTGTTGAACAAAACTAGAAAACGGTTAATTGAACTGTGAAAGAATATAAAGAACCATTGATACTGTCAGGTGTCTTGACCCACGTTTGAATTATTATGCTAAAACATTGGTGCTGTGGGCTTAGAAAATCCTAGATGGCCGAAAAGCCCACACTTGTGCCAGAATCCAGGAAAACCACGCAGTTTGCGCACACCAAAATGGTCGCCTGACCGCCACCCACCAGTGTGAGCGTGATGGGCCAGAAGCGCCATGAGTGAAACGTGGTGCCAAAGGAAAAACAGCAGTGCCCGTTAGCTCAAAAAGCACTTTGCAATCACATTTGTTTCTTTGAAATGCAAGCTAAAAATGCCTATTTTAAACATTGCAAGATATTCAAAAATCTCACTGAACACTAGCAGACATTTGGCAGAATGTAGTCTTGTGTGCATACAAAAGCTGGAAAGATGAAGAGCCTAAAGCAATGTTTATAACAACTGTCTGAGCTGTGGATGTTAGCAGCTTAAGTGAAATTGGACTTAAAACCACTAAAATCTAAATGTTTAAAATAAATGAGTGACCTACTGTTGAGTGTCACAGTTGCAACTGTTTAAATGTCATAGTTTTGAACTTAGAATCAGCGTTCTAGCTGCATGTGTAAAAATTGTAGGTTTGATTTGAATGAAGAAAAACTGGGAACAAAAGTGACATTTAGCTAAAGCCCGACTTAAAGAGATTGAATTCTGCCTGACAACTACCCCCGACAGGAGTTGAAACTTGCCTAGCAACTGTATTCACAGGCCTGGCCTGCATCCTGTTGCCCCTGCCAAAAGGAGATTACACCTCTCTGATTGAATTAGGGGTGGGGTACCTGAGGCTGCAGGAAACAGAACAATGAGCTTTCCTTGGCTCAGGCAAATGCTAATCAAGGGATCGTAAATGGCTTCCTCTTGGAAGGAACTGGGAGGAGCAGTGCCTCTGTGAGCAGGCTGAGCTTGGAGGAAGTGGACAGACCAAAAATTCCACCATGTGCTTTGGGAAACCACACCCCTCTGGGCCAGAGCATAATTTGAAAACGATGGATAATTCATAGTACGAAATTGTCAAAATTATATAATATCATTTATTCTTGTGATTTTTCTGTGCACATTTTAAGAGGTGTTAGGACTCTGTGGTATGTTCTGGGGGGTAGTAGCGGAAAATGGGGTATTACTCCAAATGTCTATGTTAAAAATCTGACACTATCATCTGATGCCCATATTCCTTGTGCACATTTGTGTAAATTCTGGAAAGGTTTAGAGGTTGTCTTCTTGATGAAAAGGGCAGAATTCTGTCAGAAGTGGACACGACATTTTACAAAGACAGGGATCGGATGGTTTGGCGCTACAGAAAATATGTTAACTGGACATATGATATTAGAAAAATTGTACATAGATAAATATGTATTTGGATCAAAAATAGATTTGTGTGCAAATTGACAAGGGGAGGATCCTCTGACCCATAAACCTACCTCATCACGATGACACTTCAATTTCTTCCCCAATCAGAGGATGGTAGATTCTCTCCCCTATCAGGATCCTCAGAGGGTTGGGCATTGAAAGTCAGCCTTCCCACCCACTTTCAAAATACATAAAAAGAGCCACTAAGACCCAGGAAGGGACATTCACTTTCCACTTCAAACTGATTTCTTGCAAAGCATTTTGCCGGACGAGACAATATCCAGAAGACTCCAGAAACAGAACTTAGAATCCAGACTTCAAAACTTGCAGCAGAGAGGCCTAGTCCAAAAGCTGAATCCTTCTCAGCAGACCTCAGAATCCAGCAACCTAACCAAACTATTCAACAGCCGGGCGAGCTGTTTGATTCTGGCTAGAACCCTGTGCCAGAACCCAGAAAGCAGTGCTGTATCCAGAGACCCCCAGACCGGACCGCTGTGCAGTGCCGAAACCAGAACCAGAGATCCAGAACCGCAGACCAGATCGCTGTGAGCAGAACTAGTGCCAGAGACCGTCCCGTGGCGAGAGAACCGCAGCCAACCTGACCAGATCTTGACGGCCTATTTCAAATTTATAGTGCGAGTACCCAGTCAGAACTGTGCATAGTCCTCTATTAGTTTAAAATAAGCTTATCCCATCCAATTCAACCTGCCTAGAACTGCATTAGAAATCGCGTGTCCATTCTGTGACTTTAAACCTATGAAAGTGTCATTTGCCATTCTGAATCATTAATTTCTGAAATTCTACCTCCACAAAATTGTCCGTATCTTTGGAACCGCATGTTTTAAAGCTAAGATCCTGAGCTTTCCAAAGAACCCAGAACCAACTTCCTATTCCTTATAGTTTTTCCGTAATCGGGCGTGACACATCCGCTAAAAGTGCCGCGAATTGCAACTAGCTCATTTCACCACTTGTGAAAAAATCACTGTCTTTTGCTTGCAACTGCTGAACTCCGTCTTCAACCTGATAATCCCTCATGAATCACTGATAGTGTTGACCTGAACCAATCTTAAGTAGCCATCACCGACCCTGAATCTCCTATAGGGAATTAAAATCATTTTTAGCATATTTTCACTCCATTGCAAATCCCATGAAAAGTATTTTTGCCTGTGTTTAAAAGCATACCGGTTGTTCTAGGCTTGTTGGGGGGAATTGAACACTGAATTGTATTTTGAGTGTATTCCTGAAACTGTGTGCTCTCCTTCCATCTCTTTATATTGCATAGGGGGGGAGTGAATTGTCAAAAGAAACAGTGATCATATTATCTTCTGTTGAAACCATATCAGTTTATTCCTGCGCTGCATTCTGTTCCATCTTTGCATTTCCTTGAAATTAGAAAAGTATTCTCAGCTACCTTATCCTTTCTCTACCAACTCCCAAGTAATTACAAAAAGTGTGCTAGTATAATATTATTCATTGTTGATCACTGTCATATTCATAAGAGTGCTATCAAGTGTTTATTTATAAAAGTGTGCGTATATATATATATTGTTTAATTTGTAAAATAAATCTTTTAATTTGCAAAACAAACCTACTTCTTGGCTCAGTGAAGTCAGGGGGATTCAAAGAGAGGGGCGTTATGACAATGCATTACTTACCGTAAAAGCATTTCCGATGGTTGTATCTGCTTAGATTCACATGCTGTGCATAGGTCCGACATCCAGTGGTCACTGCGGAGTATTGCATTTTGTTTTTCGTAGTCGAAAAGGGGACGTCGACAAGGCGTGTCTGAAACACTATCCCTATAGTCACGTGCGTTGTACCCACAATCCCTCACGCGTCGAGGTCCCTCTGTTTGTATATTTTTCTGCCCTGAGGGAGCCTTCTAGACGTGAGAGTACAGAAAAGAGAGATATAAAAGGAAGTCTATGTCCCTTCCATCCGAGCAGGGAGGAAGGGTGGGCGCATGTGAATCTAAGCAGATACAACCATCAGAAATGCTTTTACGGTAAGTAATGCATTGTCTTCTGATGTTTGTTAATCTGCTTAGAATCACATGCTGTGCATAGACTAGCGAGCAGTACCCGGAGTTGGCGGTGGGTTAAGAGAAGGAACAGTAGAGAAAAGGTGTAATACTGCCTGTCCCACTTGGGAGTCAGATCTAGAGTGTGTATCTAGACAGTAGTGTTTTGTAAAGGTGTGCACCGAACTCCAGGTAGCCGCTTTGCAGATGGACTCAAGGGGAACATTTGCAATGAATGCTATGGATGCCCCCGTGCCTCGAGTAGAGTGTGCTCTTGGCCTAAAGGGCAGTTCTCTCTTAGCAAGAGTATAGCAGAGAGTGATGCATTGAACAATCCATCTAGAAATAGTGGATTTTGAAACCGCATCTCCTTCTCTTCCTGCTGCCACCGAGACGAAGAACTGATTAGTCTTCCTCAGTGGTCTGGTTCTTTCCATGTAGAACATGACCGCTCTGCGTACATCTAGTGTGTGCAGAGTCCTTTCTCCTAAATTGGAAGGATTTTGAAAGAACGTTGGTAGTTCTATAGATTGGTTTACGTGGAATTTAGAAATAAATTTCGGAGCAAATTTATTCTGTTTGGAACTACTTTTCCTGTTGGGTGGGGCTGGAGCCACTCCCTAGATTCAGAACACGAACTCTTCTGGAAGGCAGGAACTCTTTTCTTACCAGGAACTCTTTTCTTACTTAGGCGTGGCTGTGGAAGGAGACACCTAAGCACTACAGGAGGCTATTTAAACCACACCCGGTGGATGAATCTTGCTTTGCGTTATTCTGCAACCTCTGCAGCAGAACGCTCATCGTGTCTTCTGCATCCGGTCCTGGGCCTAAGGAAAAAGGCTTACCATCCTGAATCCAGTCTTCAGCAACACCTATAAAGACAAGAAAGAACAGGTTAGCATTCCGGCATCTGAAAGACAAAAGTTTACCAACTCTTCGGCGCTGCATCCCGCATCTGAAAGACAAAACAAGGTGCGTTTAAAGACATTGGGGAACTTTAATACTCACGTGCCATTACTCCTTTCCACATCTAATCCAGTGGGTATTCCGGCACCCTGCAGCCGCTCCGAACTCGTACCTGCAAAATAAAAAGACAGTTAGAGCGCATAGTGAAGCAGGCAACAAGCGCTTACTTATGTGCTTCCAGGCGCTTCTATTCATCACACGGGCTCCATCTTCAACTCACTTCAGCCCGTCATCCGCCATCGCCGGAACCCTGCAAAACAAGAGACATCATTACTAAAGACTTTAAAGACATTTGAATGACTCGAAACTTACCGTTCGTGCAGTAAACGACGGACAGCAGTCCTCTGAAGTCAAGAGGCCTGCGCTACCTATCCAGTGAAGAAACTGGTTACAGCACCCTGCCCCGAGGCAGATGGAGAGCTCGGCATTCACTTACCTAAGGTGAGAGCGTTAACCTTTGGGGGTCTACAGGAGAGGAGAAGAGGAAAGAGATAGGGACACCCCAATAACCCCAGTTCATTAACCCCATATTTTCTATCTGCAGACATCTTACTCTACACGTCAGGCATACAGTGCACAGAGGTCCAGCCCAAAGAGCCAACCGGGTGCTACACATCACCTTTGAAGATACGGTAGTCGCCCAGTCAAGACCGGCGCCTCTGCGAGAATCAGGTGAGCGTTACAATAGTGGACTTTGAAACTGCATCCCCTTCTCTTCCTGCTGCCACTGAGACGAAGAACTGATTAGTCTTCCTCAGTGGTCTGGTTCTTTCCATGTAGAACATGACCGCTCTGCGCACATCTAGTGTGTGCAGACTTTTTTCTCCCTAGTTGGAAGGATTTTGAAAGAACGTTGGTAGTTCTATAGACCGGTTTATGTGGAATTTTGAGATGAATTTCGGTGCAAACCTTGGGTGCGTGCGTAGAACCACCTTATCTCTGAACTGTAACGAAGGGGTCTAGAACAGAAAGAGCCTGTAGTTCACTTACTCTCCTGATGGAGGTGATAGCTATTAGAAAAGCAGTCTTAAGAGTGAGGTCTTTAAGAGATGCTTTGTGCATGGGTTCAAATGGTGAACCCATGAGTCTGGTAAGTACCACATTAAGGTCCCATCCGGGAGCTGGGTCAGCTATCGGGGGGTGTATTCTCTTTACTCCCTCCATGAAGGCCTTTATAACAGGGATCTTCCACCACGACACTGAGTTGGGAAGTGGTGTATGCAGAAAGTGCCGCAAGGTGGACTTTAATGGAATTGAACACTAGACCTGAATCCAATAAATGGGTCAGGTATAGAACAATATGTGTGGGAGAGCAGTCAATCGGGTTGATGCTCTTTCCTCTGCACCAGATGACAAATCTCTTCCACTTGCTAGAATGTCCATGCATCTCTGCGGGAGCTGTAGATGTCCAAATTCTATGATCTCAGGAGCCAGGGTGCTAAGTTCATGTTCTGGGGGGATGGATGCAGAGTCCTGCCCTTGTCTTGTGACAGGGGAGTTTCACTGGGGGAGATAGAGACATCTCCATCAAGTGAGCGAACCATGGCTGTCGGGCCCACATTGGGGCCACCAGTATCATGGTCACTTGTTCCTGGTGCATCTTGTGCACCACCTTGTTGAGAAGGGGAGTCGGGGGGGGGGGGGGGGGGGGGGAAGCGTAAACAAATTTCCCTGACCATTGAATCGACAGACCGTTCCCCTTGGATTGGTTCTGGGGGTACCTGGAGGCGTAACTTTGGCATTGTGAGTTCTCCAGGGTTGCGAACAGGTCTATTTCTGGGAATCCCCATTGCGTGAAGACGTCGAAGACGATGTCTTCGTGCAGTCGCCATTCATACTCTTAGGGCAGGGGGAAATCTCTGCTGAGTTTGTCTGCCAGCAGATGTTCCCCTGGTACATGTTGTGACAGTAGGAACATGTTTTGTTTGAGAGCCCACTTCCATATATTTTGGGACAGTTTGGACAGTCCTGGAGAGTGGGTGCCCCCCTGCTTGTTGATGTAGTACATGGCTGTGGTGCTGTCTGTAAGGACCATCACTGTTTTGCCTTGTAGGTGTTCCTGGAAGGCTTTTAGCGCCTTGAACACAGCTAGTAGCTCCAGTAGATTTATGTGTTTGGATGCTACGTTCGGAGTCCACACTCTGTGAGCAGTCTGATGGGATAGGTGAGCCCCCATCCTGTGAGGGATGCGTCTGTGGTTAGAGTGGCTTCCGCCGCAGGTGTGGCAAAGGGTTTCCCTCTTACCAGGTTTTCCTTTGTCCACCACCGTAGCGAGAGAACCAAGGCCTGCGAGACCACCACTAGATCGTCCCATAGTCCGCTGGCCTGACACCACTGGCTGTTGAGCCACTCTTGCATTGGGCGCATGCGCAGGCGCGCGTGAGGTACCAAATAAATACACAACGCCATCATTCCTAGCAAGCGCATTGCTTTGCGTACCGTCACCTCTCGACCGGCCACATATTGAGGGATCTGAAACAGCATGTTTTGGACCCTCTCGTTGGAGGGGAAGACAAGGCCGTCCTTTGTTTGAATTAGAGCCCCTAGGAATTGTTTGATCTGGCTGGGGTCTAGGCTGGACTTCTTTTCGTTGATGGAGAAGCCCAGCTGGAACAAAAGGTCTACAGTCTTTTGGGTATTGGAGAAGCATGTTTCGTAAGAATCCCCTGTTATGAGCCAGTCGTCGAGGTAAGGGTAAACTGGGATGGACAACCTGCGCAGGTGGGCCGCTGCCAGTACCTTCGTGAATACCCTTGGTGCAGATGCTATGCCGAAGGGTAGCACTCTGACGGGTAGTGTTTGCCCTCTATCATGAACCTGAGGTATTTTCTGTGCGCTGGCAACATTAAAATATGAAAGTATGCATCTTTCATGTCTAGTGTTGTCATGTACTCTCCTTGTGATAGCAGGTTGATCACTTCCTGTAAAGTCACCATACGAAACTTCTGGGGTTTGACAAACTTGTTCGCTGGGCGCAGATCTAATACAGGGCGCATGGTTAGATCCTTTTTGGGTACAAGGAAGTACACTGAATAAATACCTTCCGTTACCTGAGATAGAGGCACGACCTCTATGGCTCCTTTTTCCAGCAGTTGTTCTACTTCTTGGAGAAGGATGGCAAGGTGTTCTGGTGTCATGCGTCGTCCCCTCGGGGGTCTGTATGTTGGGGAACCGTTGAATTCGATGCAGTATCCGTGGGCTACGGTGGAAAGTACCCAGCGGTCTGACGCGATTCCCTCCCATGCTGGAAGAAAGGATGTTAGCCGGCCCCCGACCGGTGTTGCATGGGAGGGGACGCGAATCTTCGCGTCACTTGGTGTTGTTGGGGGCTTGGGAGCCTCTAGGGGTGGAACCCCGACCTCTCCCTTTGCCACGGCGCTGGCCTCTTTGGCTGTACTGCCCACTATTGGTCTGGTAATTGGTGGCAGGGTACTGTTGCTGCTGATTCTGTTGTTGGCGTTGGCCACGAAAAAAGCGTTTGTTGCCATAGCCGCGTCTGGTAGTGGGCTTAGAGATCTGGTCAAGAGTTTTGATAGTATCAAACTCTTTTTTAGCCATCTCCAGAGCCTCATCCACCGCTTTCCCGAAGAGGTTTGAGTCTTCAATAGGTTTATTTATTAAAGACGCCTGTGTCTCCGGTTTGAACCCTGAGTTACGCAGCCATACATGGCGTTTTAGGAGTATTCCGTGAACCAGGGAACGTCCCGCTGTCTCTGCAGCATCCAGAGAGTTCTTCACAATGCTCTGGTTGACCTGGGTTCCTTCGCCAATAGTTGATAGCAGGCGTGTCCGTAGCGGTTCCGGCACTTCTTCGGCGTCTTTGCGCAGTTTGGCCAACTGCGCGTACGCGTAGCTAGCTAGCAAGGAATTGTTCGCAATTCTTGCAGAAAAGGCAGCCGAGGATGTGACTCTCTTTCCAAGGGCATATAATCTCTTGCCCTCCTTGTCAGGTGGTGCCTCGCTGGTGGACAACGGCACCCCTGCCCTCTTCCTTGTATTAGTTACTACAAGGGAGTCAGGAATAGAATGTCCCCTGATGTACAGCGGGTCCGAGGGTGAAGGAGTGAAAAGTTTTTCAATTCTTGGATTAACTCCTCTGATTAGTGCGGGCGTGGATAGCGAAGGGATGATTCTTCTCTTCACTGAAGCGAGGAGGGGAATGGTCTGGCTGACCGGGGGTTTCTCTTTAATTACTCTTTCCACAAAGTCTATTTCAGGAGAGATCTCCCCAGTGTCCAGTTCGAAATGTGCTGCTGCTCTGCGCAACAGGGCATTGAATGTGGGCTGATCGTCTATGGGAGACGTGTTCCTAACAGGTGAATTGTCAGGAGGATTTAGGTTCAGGACATCAGTGTCCGAATATACTGATGGGGATTGCCAGGGATGTGAAGGCCCTTCTTCTGGATTTTCTCCGAAGCCTTCTCCTACCATGTCTGGGCTGTCTTCCAGACCTTCCTCCTGGTTCTGTCCCTCTTCATCATCCACAAATTCATCCTCCTCCTCCAAGTATTGTTCCTCACCAGTGAGGTCATACACATTATGGAAATCTGAGGCTGTGTCCTGCTGGGAGGGGTTGAATAGTCTCGGATATTTAGCCCTGGGGTCCTCCTGAGGCCCTTCTCTTGTTCTCTTGGGAGTGGGAGGGTTCTGGGTCTTCATAAACCTCTCCATTCTCTCCATGCAGAGATGGAGCCTTTCCATGGTCTCATGGGGTACCCCTGAGCGGTCTAGCAGGGGAAAATTAGTGTCTTCCGCCTGAAAACAGATCGACCTCACCCATAACGTCGAGGAAAGTGTCCCGCGCCTTCAGAAAAGCCTTCAGGTGTGCTGGGGGTCCCCCCGACTGAAGTGGGTAGTCGCTGTCTTTCATCAGGCCTTTTCGGCGTGTCTTTCGACCTTTGCGTAGCGCTCGACGTGTCTTTTTGGCGTACGCTTCTGGGCGTCGGCTACAACGATCCTCGCCAAGCTCTCTGCGACTAGTTTGTCAGAGGAGGGCTGTGGTTTAGACGTTACGGGTGTCGATTTTTCTACGGCGGTGTGCGCTCTCTGCTGGTACGCGCCGGCCGATGGTTTGGGGGCGGCACCCTTATTTGCCGAAAGCCCAGTCGCTGGTCGCGGCTGCGAGAGGGGCTTCGAACCTGAACGGTCCGAGGAGGCCGCCGGTGGAACCTGCGTCTCCTTGGGCGCTGATGCTTTCTTCGTCTTTGACGAAGAAGAGCCGTGGGCTGTGTGCTTATGGGTGGTATCGTGTGCGTCAGTGTCGCCGGGGTGTTCATCCCCATAAGCAGGGCGTGAGCCGAGCCTGTCGGGGCCGGGGACAGACGACGAAGAGCACGAGCGCTCTTTAGAGGGGTCTACGACTTCCGTAGCAGAGGTCGTGTTATCACGTTCCTCGTCACTGTCGGTGGTAGCAGCGGCGGGTGAGGAATCGGCCTTCGACATAGCGTAGGCCGCCCACCTCTTGACCCTACGGTCTTTTAGAGTCTTTGGCTTAAGAAGCCGACAAGCCGTGCAACCCTCCTCCTTGTGATCGAGGGGCAAGCAGCGGTTACACCGTGAATGCTTGTCCTTCCAAGTGAACTTGCCCTTGCAACGCGGGCAAAACCTAAAGGGTGTCCTCTCCATAGCTGAGGCAGTAAATCGTGATAACGACCCCAAGGGAAAGGAAGGGGAAAGGGAAAGGCATTCTCAGAAAGGAAACAGATGTCCCACGACCCCACTCTCCCTACTGTATTTGGCCTGCGAGGCCAGGCCACGTGTTCGGCAACGCCGAAGGATCTCCTCCGCTCGTCCCCTACGTCGAAGATCTTGCTCGGCGGAGAAACAGCTTCACAACTGCGTCGAGGGAGGGATCTATGTGTTATATATTAATAAGAAAACGACCAAAGGTCGAGGAGATGAAATCTGCAATGTCTCTCAAGGAGCTCTGCGTAAAGGCGACCAGTAGCTGGGCGGAAAAAAACAATCTGAGGGACCTCGACGCGTGAGGGATTGTGGGTACAACGCACGTCACTATAGGGATAGTGTTTCAGACACGCCTTGTCGACGTCCCCTTTTCGACTACGAAAAACAAAATGCAATACTCCGCAGTGACCACTGGATGTCGGACCTATGCACAGCATGCGATTCTAAGCAGATTAACAAATATCAGAAATAAGTTTATCACCCAGATTATAACTTGTCATAAAAATATATAAATAAGGGCTTCCCTTGGGCATCCCAGACCAGGCATTGACTTAGTTGGAGTGCTGAATTGAAGTCCCTTAACAATACTAGAAGGGGGAAAAACAGCAACAGGGGAGTCTGGCACCACGTGGGTGCTCACTCAGGAAACTCTGGGCAATTACACGATTGTTGAAACTAGCGTTACCAGCAGGCCTGGGCAAGGGTGTAAAGGGGGTCCAAGTGGTCATACAGAGGTACAGTAAAAAGTATTTGACCGACAGAAGATTGTGAAGCTAAGGGAACTGAATCCTGCATCATGAGAACTGATTGACAAAGTTGGCAAGTGTGAACCCAAAGGAGGAATGCCGATAAACGGGAGATTTGTGAATGATCCAGAAATAATTGTGTTGAAAGCAGTAGTGAACCCAACAGAGGGAAACTAACATTCAAATATTTGCAAGGAACTTGGGGTTGGTCACCCTGAGTTACCTGCGGGCAAACAGACGTGGACTCCCTGCTCACTGTGCTCAGAGAGGCACAGCTTCACCTCACTGATGATGCCCAACAAGGCTGAAACACATGTATGGGGTTGCTGTCGGTACTCTTATTCAGAGGAATTGCCATAGCATTTCGGTGCTGGATTGCCCATGTGGGCGGGACAAAGACTGATATGCAAATGGTTATTTCCCCATCTGTGACAGGTACAGTGAGCAAAAGCGTGTGCTGCAAACTCATCTCAGAACAGGTTATCATGCCATGCTCTTTCTGGAGAGGAGCGCCTGCTACCTTTTTTTTAACATTCAAGAAAGGCCTGAACCCGGAAGAGGGGGAACCAGGGGTGACAAGGCATCACCCCTCCACACTACAGCATCCTGATTTAGTGTAAGGATTGGCAATCGTTTTTATTTAGTAAGGGTCCTTTTATTTTCACAAGACACCACTTAGACTGCCTTATTATTGTTTGATGGTCAAAGTTTTCTCCCATCTTAGATTTAGTTTTATAATAGGCATTTTTCCAACCTACCTATACAGCTTAATAAACACCCTTGAACTGTGATCACTTGTGTCTGTCTTTATTGTTGCCACCATGAGTGCCTTAACACTGGTATCCTAATCCTTGAGGACCTTGGCCCCTGTTGCTGCAGCCCATAATTATACCCCATCACGGATCTGCTCCTGCCTTCCCTTGCGAAATGCCCCCACCTTAAACAATTTCAACATTGAGACTGTCCGAACCCACCTCCCCTTGGTCCAAACCCACTCTTCCTCGCTGCAGCCCTGCTTGCTGCCACTGCGGGCTGGGTTACTGTTGCCCCAAGCCCCACTGTCCTTGTCCTCCTCCTGCCCAGAGCGCTGCAATAGTGGCACTCGCAACTTGCTGGGTATTCTATGTTCCCTCCACCTGTACTGGGGTTGGCACAGGCATCTGAAATGCCACTTGTGCCAATTTTTCCTCTTCCAACTTTACTTCATCCCCCTGATAACTTTGCACCGTTTCCCTGTCCCGCTCCTTAATCCTCTTGCAATGATGCACTATTATGCTCTGTATCTTTGGCTACACTTTCACCTCAATCTTATCCAATGCCTTCTGCACTTCCATCGGCAAAACCCGCTTTACGATAAAATGAAAGAATGGCATTGATTGATCCCATGGCACTCCCGTCTCTGCCCTCCACTTCTCTTGCATTTTAAGAATAAATTCAGCTGGGTCCTCCTCATCCCCCATGGTATAGTGCATCAGACTCTGTAGATCGGGAGAGTCTGAAAAGGCCCCACGTAATGAGTCTCATACCAATGGTCTATCTCCATCGAATGATGCCCCATCATGTGCATCGTCACTCAAAGTTTCTGCCGGGTATTCAGCCTTAACCCATACATCTCCAGCTTTATCCCCAAACTACAGCAACCAGTAAGCTCTTCTCCACTTTCTCGCCCCTGCTGTGGGAGGGCCTTAATCAAATTATTCTTATCCATTTGGTGCCAAGACACACACTGTGTCCTCCCTTCCCAGTTATGTAATAATGTGCATCTGCATCTTTGCCCTACTTCCCATACCCTTCTTCACAATACCTCTTCTTTTCACCAATGCCATCCGGCCAGCTCTGTTCCTTAAGCTGCCGCCCAAAAACGTTCTGCTTGGCGGGGTATTTTCAGCTGCCACTTCACCCATCCCTTCGTCTTCACTCGGCTCCTCTGTGACTATGCCAGCATCCCCTCCCTCCACATTTTCCCCCAGCACCGTAGTCTCCTCTCCCAAGATAATAAACCCACCCGGTCTCTCTTCCTTCTCCGCTGCTACGTTTTATACCTTCAACATCCATTTTAAACAATATTTCCCCCGACTTCCACTCTCCCACCCCCGTTCTTAGTGCACTTACTTCCCTTCTTATTTCTGGGGATGTCTGTAACCTCTGTAGTTCTATTTGCAGACCTGTCAACCTATCCTGAAACTCCCTAGACCTGTACTCCGTTGATGCTGGTGCTTCAGGCAGGTGGGCATACAGAGATGGAGGAGCGGTAGCCTGTAATGTTGCTGACACTGCGGGAGGGACCCCTGTCGTAGCGGATATATCGCTTGGATTAGTGTACCCTTCTGCGGGATATTGTCATGATCTCTGCTTCCAAAAGGTCAGGGTTTTCCCAACTCCCTTGGAAGCAGATCCATAACCCAGGTTCTGAGTGCCAACCAGTCCCAATTGGGACCTTTTGGACCCAGTCCTGGCGCCAGTGGCACCAGGCTCATAAATATGCCCAGTCCCAGTGCTGGAAGCGCCGGGCTCATAATGCTTGGGTGGACTTACCTGCAGCAGACCATGCTGCTTACTTGCCTGCCAGTTGAGCCTCTGATCCTCTTCTGTTTGGAACTACTTTTCCTGATGGGTGGGGCAGGAGCCACTCCCTAGGTTCAGAACACTGGAACTCTTCTGGAAAGCAGGAACTCTTTTCTTATCTAGGCGTGGCTGTGGAAGGAGACACCTAAGCACTACAGGAGGCTATTTAAACCACACCCAATGGATGAATCTTGCTTTGCGTTATTCTGCATCCTCTGCAGCAGAACGCTCATCGTGTCTTCTGCATCTGATCCTGGGCCTAAGGAAAAAGGCTTACCATCCTGAATCCAGTCTTCAGCAACACCTTTAAAGACAAGAAAGAACAGGTTAGCATTACGGTCTTCAGTGACAGCGCTTCACTTACCTGGTCCATCGGCTGTCACCAACGCCTCACGCTGCATTCCGGCATCTGAAAGACAAAGGCTTACCTACTCTTCGTGCGCTCCGGAGGTCTTCGCACTGCATTCCGGCATCTGAAAGACAAAAGCTTACCAACTCTTCGCACGCTCCAGTGGCCTTCGGCGCTGCATCCCGCATCTGAAAGACAAAACAAGGTGCGTTTAAAGACATTGGGGAACTTTAATACTCACGTGCCATTACTCCTTTCCACATCTAACCCAGTGGGTATTCCGGCACCCTGCAGCCGCTCCGAACTTGTACCTGCAAAATAAAAAGACAGTTAGAGCACATCATGAAGCAGGCAACAAGCGCTTACTTACGTGCTTCCAGGCGCTTCTATTCATCACACGGGCTCCAACTTCAACTCACTTCAGCCCGTCATCCGCCATCGCCGGAACCCTGCAAAACAAGAGACATCATTACTAAAGACTTTTAAAGACATTAGAATTACTCGAAACTTACCGTTCGTGCAGTAAACGACGAACAGCAGTCCTCTGAAGTCAAGAGGCCTGCTCCCCTTATCCAGTGAAGAAACTGGTTACAGCACCCTGCCCCGAGGCAGATGGAGAGCACGGCGTTCACTTACCTAAGGTGAGAGCGTTAACCTTTGGGGTTCTACAGGAGAAGAGAAAGGGAAGAAGAGAGAGACATTCAATAACCCAGTTCATTAATCCCATATTTTCTATCTGCAGACATCTTACCCTTCGAGTCAGACATACAGTGCACAGAGGTCCAGCCCAAAGAGCCAGCCGTGTGTTACACATCACCTTTGAAGATACGGTATACGCCCAGTCAAGACCGGCGCCTCTACGGGAATCAGGTGAGCGTTACAGATATAGTGTCAAGGGATATAATCGCTTGGTCCCTACCTGCGCCCCCACCTTCTCTTTCTCCATTCCCGTACTTCGCTTCTCTGTCTCCGAGACTCCGCTCCACTACCTTGATCCTCTATCTGCGAACATACGCCAAAGATCGAGGATCTCCCTTCTCTTTTGTAGCTGCTTTCCCTTGTATTTCGCTACAAAAAATGTGGACATGTGTTACAAAATTCTCTTATTGTGCGAGCCCTGCCCTGGCTATGGGCAGGGCATCCCCCAGCTCCTATCTGCGCGACCCACTGCTTATTTTTCTACCCTGTCAAGATACAGTGGCAGGGCCTTATACATGTGCACATGTTTTCCTCCCCCATGCTAGTGACGTCTGTCCCTTATACCAACCCTGCAAAGCCCCTCTAATGCACCTTGCACGGTGCTGCTTACTTATAGCAATTAAAAAAAAGAATCATACCCCCCTTCTTTCTCACCTTTTCATACGCACACACCACTTCAAGTGATCTGGCAGCACCACACCACACCGTGACTCACGCGATTACCGCTCCTGCTACGACCTGCATCTTCACCCACAGAACACTACCACCACAAAACGAAAATGCGCTATGCTAACAACCGCTACTTGTTCCAGGCCTCCTACTTATAGGATACCACTACTTTGTATTTCCAAGAACCTTCTTTAAATATTATTCTGCCTCGTGGTACCACCTTCCCTCCTCTTCCAAGGAGGGGATTCCCTTGCCTTACCTTATAATGCCTTACCAAACTGATCAACTAATACTACAAATGTTCACCAGCAATAACCCGAACCTCATTCCAGTCATATAAATGACCTTGCGCTCTACGTTGTCACACCATTCGCACTTCCCCGTGCATCTGTCCACTACTTGTTGTTATTTACCAGAGTCTACTCACATGTGCGTGTTCACCCAAACCCCTGCGTCACGGGGTTCCAACACCGCTCTGCACTCTCCACAGAGCCGTGCCCTGCTTCAAATGGCGCATACTAGACCACTCGGAACACGTGTGAGAAGCAGCCTGGAAGCCTCCGCAGGTACGAGGCGATGGGATCACGTCAGGGTCACCAATTGAAAGCAAGCCCCAGAACGCTCACACCAGAGAAAATACAACCCGCTAGGGAAGAAAAGGCCCAAGTCGATCTTGTAAGGATAAGTTTTAATCTCATGCACAGATGAGAGCAATCGCAAAGAACTCTGCTACCAAGAACGTTCTGCCCAAAAGAGGTACAAGCAGAAACATTTAAGGCAAAAAACATCATCATAATGATGTAATATATGTAGTACACACCTGCGCGGCTGATTGGATGGACCCTATGCAGGTGCTGCCTTTATCTATTTGGGATGGCATTTTATTGATCTCAGTCCGTTCGTCTTCCATCATGTGAGCACTGCGGGAATCATCTGCTTCTCACGCCGAAAGTCAGAAAACAAATTAACTATACGCCTACTATAGAGCTTCTTTATCACTCATACGGTACACTTGTCAGGCTTCCAAACAGGCACAGGAGGTTCCAGGGCACTCTAACATTCACCCGCACATTTCACTCACTCTACGCCATCCGGCTCCCAGGTCTCCCCCCTCATTTGAACTATAATTTATCCCTCCCAACACCTTGCAATACAAATCACACGATTGTCGCTACAGCAATACATACTGTCCATCCTCTTTGAACATTTCAGGACTTGTTACTTTGGGGTTGAAGGTTAAACGGCACCTGGTGTCATGGAATTCAGGGATTTTAGGGTTCAGTCAGTTATACGGGCTAGAACTTGCGGCCGGGTTGTACTTTGGCCAAAGTGAGATAACATACCCACCAGGCACCGGCCTCTAATCGCGGCCTTGTAGGGCACATTCCTTTTGGGTGAAAGACACATCTTTGCAACACTGTCAAGAACAATGGACAAACAGTGTGGCATGCAAACTGTCCCGATGGGAGCTCGGGCATGACTGGAGATTCCGGTTGCCTTGTGGATTTGGGTCTAGTGCATGCAATGCTGCATTTACTGTGCTTACCGCGCAAGCCTTCGCTTCCACCTTGGAATATTAACATCTATGCAGAATAACTAGGTCGCCCGTGTCTTGGGCCACACCATATGAATATGCTATAATTGATGGTTAGCATGGGGTCCTACTGGACGGGAAAGTGCACTGACCCCCATCCTCCCTGGTTCATTACAGTGCCTTGAATGCATTTTGCCTTACTTTAAAGTGCCTAGGGGGGTATGAGGCTGTCCCCTTCCCAACACAAGGCACCCCACACAGGTATTGTGTGTATTGATCACAGACATTTTCGAGCTGCAGTCTTTGGAGCGCTTGAATCCCAAGACTCGGGGCACGAACATGGTCAAGATCATGGTAAAACAAAAAACGACAAACGTTGAGTGAAATATTGAAGTATTTCGCAGTGTTCCTGTAGAGCAGTGTGCAGAAAAAAGGAACTGAGCTACAGGGGCATAGTGACACAGAATATGTATGACAACCAACTTCATGTCAGAGCAATACGCCCCCGTCGAAAAGCTTTCCGAGCAGCTGACGCTGGAATGGATATCTATCTGATGAGGAATCTGCAAGAGAGAGGCACTCCATTGAAGAGGTTCATTGCAAGACTTGTCTGACGTGTCAGAGGACAGATGAAAGGGCTCTGCGATCCATTCCTAGATCCACTACAGTGTCAGGGGTACTCTTGGAGATGGTGTGACTGACATTGTCATTCCCTTTAACCTGCTAACATACTCTGAGAAATGGTTACGCTTTTCAGTAGTTTCATACCACCCGCCACCCAGAAACAATATCCATTGGGACATTCACTGCCCCTGCAATAGCAAGAGCCCACAGATTTTCATGAGAGTTAGCTTTGTCAAAGAGGCTTTTTCGAAAATCCTGTAGCCAGCTATGCCTCTGTCTCACACTATCCAGGGTCCAGGGCTCAGAAAACTGTACAAACATGTAATGTCATAGAAGGCTAAAAACAATTCAATGGAATTGCTAAAAGCAAGTGGTAATCAACAGTTCAAAGCTGTGAAACCATTCTTCCTTTTCAGTGTTGCAAAGTGCCCTATGGGGCATGATTATCACTTGTGGAGGATTCGGTGCAGAGCTTGCTGCCATTAGGGCTTGCCCAACAGCAGTCATGACATCCAACCAGGCTGAAACATCCTTTGTGATATTTGCATTCTGGTTCAAATGGGGCGTGACCTTGCAGTTCGAACTGTACACCCGTTTGGGCTGAGCAGATTCAGTCGGTTGGATTTTTCCCCTTCTGCATTAGAACAGTGGATTAAAGAACAATGGTATGGAATGCTGCGCAAAGCAATTGTCAATGGCTATGCTTAACTGCACATCATCTTTAGGGTTCATGTGCAAAATGGAGAAATTACCTAACAGTAATTCTTTCTATGGATTGTTCTCCCCTAGATTTCTCATCAGATATCCATTCCAGCATCAGCTACTCAGAAACCTTTTCAACAGGGGGCGTTCGTATGATTAGACATTCGATCCCCGTTTACTCGACCGTGCAACTCATTGGCTCCGGACGGGACGTCGGCAGACATATACAAGTCTACCTCAGTTCGACACCTTTTTAAACAATCCATAGGATTCGGGCTGAAAATAGCAACAAAAATTAAAAATGACCTGCAGCACTCCACCTTCTGACTGGGATAGGCGATCCGGCAGCTGGAGAGGTGGGCAGAAGGTCAAGTCCAAGAGTTGCGAGTACCATGTTCTCCTCGCCCAATACGGGGCTATCAAGATCATGGTCCCTGGCACACCTCCCACGTGTGAGTCCATGCTCTGCCTGCTCAGAGTATCAGCCAGCCCATTCTCTGTTCCTGCTAGATGGACACCTGAAGCAGATATTTGATTCTCTAGCAACCAGAACCATAGTGGCAGCATCTCCTTTCATAGCGGCAGATGCCGAACATCCCTGTTTGTTGAGTGCATGGCCACTTTGTTGTCCATCAGAACAAGGACGTGTTTGTCCTTGAGTGAGGGCACTAAGGTCATCAGGGCAAACATGATTGCTTTCAACTCCACCCTGTTGCTATGCCACAGACGTTCTATTGGTGACCAAAGGCCGCTCACCTGGCTGCAGTGAGCACCACAACCCTTCAATGATGCATCTGTGACCACCAAGTCCAAAAGGGTTCACTGTCCTCATGTGTTCTCTGCTGGACCACCAAGATAGGTTGATGACTTCAACACCTTGAGAATATCCTACATGGCATCTAAGTAGTGTGACCACTGAACAATCAACAGCATTTGCAAGACAGCATGCACAGTCAGAAAAATGCAGGAAGCCATGAGCCCAAAAAAGCAGAGCACGGAAGCCACTGGTAGACTGTGGTGGCCCTGGAAGAGCTAGACCATTTATCCGACACTGGTGACGTTCTTCAGGGGCAAAAGGCTTCCCCACCCGTGTGTCCAGGACTAACCTGATTAACTGGAGATTCAGCCTTCCTAAGATGAATCAGTCATCCAGTTATGGAAATAGGTGACAACCGGATCTCCTAAGGAGCGCTGCCACCACTGCTTGGTGAAATACCTGGGCACAGAGTTAGCCAAAGAGGAGCATTTTGAATTGATAAGGATGGCCCGGCTGAGTAATCTCACGGAACGCATGTGCTTCTGATGGATTGGCACATGAAAATAAGCGTTTTGAAGATTCAGCGACACTAACCAGTCCTGAAGTTGCAGAGATTGGAGAATTTCTTTCAACGTCACCCTCTTCAACTTGCCTTTCCTTAAAAACTTGTTCAAGGCCATTAGGTCCAAAATGAGAGAGTCCCCCCTCCTTTCTTGGGTACTACAAAATAACGGGAAAACCAGCTTGATTCTCCCCCTCTGCTTGGGTGGCACCCTTCAATAAAAGGGCCCTGTTTTATCTGGAGCTCCTGTTCCAGTTGCAGCTGAAGGGATGGGTGGGGGCGTTCTGTTTTTGCGGTTTGCTTACAAATGGTAGAAGGTATCCCCCCCATTCGCCCAGGTGCAATGCCCAGGCCTCAGAAGTTATCGCTTTCCAGCGAAGCAAGTGCTTGGAAATGTTGCCTCCAACCCGGGAAATGTGTGGGGAGAATTCAAAGCAGCTTAGCAGGCGCAGACACCCCTACTGCAGTTGCTGCAATCTGCTGGCCCCACTGCCCTGAACAGGCCGTGAGAAACACCCCTGCCAGTGCCTGGCCCGTGGGAGCTATGCACTCCTTCCAAATGGAATGTACCACTAGTAGCCCCTTCCCCTAGAGGAGAAGCCGAAGGATTCTTTTGCAGGTTGCTGCACAGCTAGGATGAGGGATTTTGCAGCTAACTTAGAATCCTTGAATTTCCCGAACAGATGCTCGCCGCAGAAAGCGATGTCCGATAGCTTAGCCTGAACATTCAAGTCCGAGGTGTGAAGGTGGGTAGGCCTTCTCAACACAGTGGATGACCCCACTGCCTGGCCCACACAATTTGCAGTCTCCAGGCCCGACTGCAGTGCTTGGTAAGTGACCTCTTTGCAGTTATCAACGATCCGCAGAAACCCATCCCTCATCTCACCAGCTGGAATGTGGTCTGGCGCTTCAGCTAGAATCTTCCATAGCCCATGGAAGTACTTTGCGAACGCACAGGATGCATTCACTGCCTTCAGGCCCATTTTAAGATTTAGTTGTTTTAGATTCCTTATCCGTCTACAAATTAGAGGTAGATGTGGCTGGTCTGGAGCACACCATAGCGGCTTGCACCACTAGACCATCCGGCGTTGGGTGAGAAGATAGGAAAGGCAAATCCCACCCTCCCCCTTGCCTGCTTGTATTTTTTTGGTAAGCTCCGAATCCACAGCTGGAGTGGAGCAAGCTCTCAGCCACAGAATGAAAATGGGGTCTGCTGTGTCAGCATTAAAAAATATCCTCTCCTTTTGTGGGACTTTTTTCATGGATGTCCGTGAAGTCATGGGGCGACAGTGGTTTTGCATGGGTGCACCCTCTCAACAGTCTTTCGGTAGCATGCATTAGGGCGCCCATAAAGAGTGGCTTACTGCACATCCATGTCACAATATGAGCCCAAACCACTTGCATGGTGGAGCCCTTCAGCAAGAGCAACCAAATCTGCCTGGTCGGCAAAATAAACTCTCCCAGACCCTTTGCCCATGGGCTCAAAGCCAAAAGGCATCTGGTCCCGCTCGTCATCGAAAATCAACTGCATTGCGTCAAAAAAACATTAAGCGAGAATCGGGGATAAAGGAACGATCGGCTGTCAGCACCAATGGCATCGTTCCCACCAAGCCTAATGGCACCAGTAACTCAGTGTCCTTCCCCACTACGGCCGGTTTCCCGGTAGTCATGGTTGAGCATGATGGAGTTGTACCTGACTTGGCAGGTCTTGCCGCGATCATCTGACGAAACGGGATTCGTGCCTGCATCGATGGCATCGCTTTTTCTTATGGGAGGCTGATGAATGGCTTTGAGAATGCAACAGTTTCTTTGCATTTTTCTGACGCTTGTCATTTTTCCAGCGTGGGACCCCCAGTTTCTTTCCCCGAACAAGCTGGATATTTTGACGGAGGCCACCCGAGTGCTAATATAGCTGATCGCCCCACTCAACAACTTGGGATTCATTTGTTGACAGGAGCCACACTCCTCAACGTCATAATCTTTACTGAGGCACCACACGCAGATGCCAGGCGGTCGGTGATCGAAATCTTGGAGTTGCAGTCTTGGCAACGCCTGAATCCGGACGTATTAGGAGCAGACATATCGATGAAAGTCCATTGAATCTGACAACATTGTCCAATTTTAATTTTCTCTCACGAGAGTCATTCCGAATAGCAGCGTGCTGAACGAGCATAAGAAAGTAACGGAGGTACGGGACATAGTGATGTTGTATATTTGGCAGTCTAGGTCATGTCCGGAGCCGACGAGTGGCACGGTCGAGTTAAGAGGGATCGGCGATGTAATTTTACCACACCTCCTGTTGAAAAGGTTTCCGAGAAGCTGACACTGGAGTAATCTGTCGGAGAATGCAATCCATTGAAATAGCATTTGCAGTTGAGGCAGGAAGAGATCTTCTAGAGTCACATTATGTTTAAATGCTACAGAAGCTGCCTTGGCCATGAAAGCCTGCTCGTGCATTCAGGGAGAAGAATACTGAGTAACCTTCCAGAACGAACTGGCCACAGAAAGTTGCAAGAGGAATAGCCCCAGTGGACTGTTTTCGATGCTGGTTAACCCCAAACCAGTTAATCGGATGGAGACTCTAGCAAACCATGCCCCTGCTCTACGATGCCAACTGTACCCGAACACCACCAGCCTTGATACTTCTGCTCTATCCCAATCATATCAAAACTGATCATAAACCAAACCCTACAACTATATCTTGGTACACGCTACAGCCTTGCCCCCAACTACCACTTTATTTCGTACCTATTACCATCCCACAACTTTTGATTTCTAATCTCCTTTCCTTACATATTTCTAGTAGTTCCTCTTCCTATCCCTCTTATCCATCGTTTTTCACCTGTCCCCCACACCTACTCCCTCTTTAAACCACTACCACCACTCCTCCTCCTCCCCTCACCCAGCATCTCTATCCACCTCGAGTTGATTCTCATACCATCTCCTCTTTCCCCTACACACTATTGCCAACCGCTCCCCCAACCTGACCATCACAAATCCACTAATAATGCTAGCTGCTCCCATCCCCCAACCTAGCTCCTCCGACTTGTTTTTTTTTAAAAAAAAAACTTTTTTTGGTTTGCATATCACATCACAGCCGCTCCATCTCTCCTCCAATATCAGGATACATACAATGATAAAATATCACCCCCCAACCCCCTCGATCCATTCAATGATCATATATGTTTGCACATTTTCATTATTTTGGCTACAACAAGGTTCCGGATTGACGGACTTTGTGGTGAGTTCATTCGCTATCGAAGTTCTCCGTGTCTGGTGGGGTACTACCCAGGTATGCTCTAAACAGAGTCCAAATGCCTTTCGGTCTACATGCTGTGGGCGTCATTCCTATATAAGTGTCCTCACAGTCGTTGACATATGTTAGGCCTGTAAGGAACTGTTCTGTGCGTGGTGTGTGGCTGCTCCAGTTTTGAAGAATACACTTCTTGGCTACTGCACAAGCGACAATGAACAGCCTTCTAGTTTTATCTGGGGTTTTTCCTATGTTGCCGAACAGGTATTTTTGGGGGCTGAGCTGTGCGGGGTTCTGGGTCATATCTTCCAATATATTCGCTATTTCACGCCAGAACCTGGCTATCAGGCGGCAGGCCCGGTACATGTGAAATGCATCCCCTTGAGGGCTGTCGCATTTCGGGCAATTTCCGGATATGGAATTATAAAGTTCGCCATTTTGACTGGGGTATAGTGGAGCTTGTTCAGTATTTGGAACTGTATCAGTCTTAGACCAGCATTCAGCGAGGCTTTTTTGGAAAGGAGGCAGTATCTGGACCATTTCCCCTCTTCTATTGCTGTGCCCATGTCCTTTTCCCATGAAGCTTTAATATTGTTCAACGATTTAGTGTGCGTTTGGACTATATTGTATAGCTTGGACATCCCTGTACCAGTTTGTGAATATAATGATTGGTAGCATGCGTGTTCGGGCGGTTCTACTGGGTATGTTGGCCATCGCTTCTTGAATGCTGCTTTCATACGGTGGTTTTGCAAAGTGAGCAGTTGGTTTCTCCCTACTGTATCCGCAAAATCCTCTGGGGTTATGAATCTACCGTTTGGGAACATGGTTTTCATTTGAAGTTCATATTCCAGGGTCCAAGCCTTCTGTATGCTAATGTTGTATGTAGGCTTAATGCCTGGGAAGTTCCATAGCGGGGCCTGCGAATCGTAGGGCGTGTCTATGTGGAGTCTCTTACTGATTGCAGCGCATGCTGCGATTGTACAGGATGCCAGTTCAAATTTACAATCGTCTTTATGGGTTTTCGCGAACATTATGGATCGCAGGTCGGTTGGACGAACCGAATGCCGCTCGATGGGGACATGTGGTGTTCTATCTGTGGGGTCCTGCCAGTATTTAGCGTATTGTGCCTGAGCTACCTGATAGTACAGTTTGAAATCGGGTGCGGCAAAGCCCACCATTTCATAGGGTTCCACTAGTTTGGCCCACTTCATTCTGTTGGCTCCTCCATTCCATATGAAGGTAGTCGCCATAGAACGTAGATTTTCAAAGAAAGGTTTGCCTGGCCATATTGGAACATTACTGAAAACAAAGTAGCTTGGGGAGCACCACTATTTTGAGTACAGTGACCCGGTCGGCAAGTGATATGGGAAGTCTAGCCCAAATTTGGAGTTTAGTGTGGATTGTCTGCAATAGGGATTCGTAGTTGTCCGCGTATATGGACATTTTGTCTCTAGAGACCAGGATTCCCAAGTATCTAATACGGTTGGGGGCCCAACCTAGGCCATGCGTGTGTGTGGGGCAAACAGTGGCCAATGTCAGTGGGAAAATTTCAGACTTTGCAGTGTTTATTTTGTAGCCTGAGTGTGCAGTGAAGTCTCCTATCCCTGTTAGTGTGGGGGCTAGGTTTTTCTCTGGTTCTCGTATATACAATAGCGCGTCGTCCGTGTATAATGAGATGGATTGGAGAACACTGGTTATTCTTATGCCCCTCAGTTCTTGCTCCAGTCTAAATGCAGCTGCCACTGGTTCTATCGTGAGAGCGAAAAGGATGGGAGAAAAGGGGCATCCCTGCCTAGTTCCTCTATGTAGAGTGAAGTGGTTGGATAGAGTACGGTTCGTTAGGACCCTAGCTTTGGGAGAGGTATAGAGCAATCTGACACACTGTGTAAAGTATGGGCCGAACTCAAATTTGTTAAGAACTTCGAACAGGTAAGCCCATGAGACGGAGTCAAACGCTTTCTCAGCGTCCAGTGATATAACCACCGCTTGTAACTCTGCTTTAATCTGTGCCATTATGCTGAATAGTGTACGCAGGTTTAGGGCCGTGGACCTTGTTGGAATAAAGCTGCATTGGTCAGGGTGTACTAGGGTGGTCATTTGGGATAATAATCTAGTGGCGAGTACTTTTGCGTAGATCTTAGCGTCTGTGTTGATCAAGGAGAGGGGCCGATAGGAGGAGCGCTCATGGGCGGGGCGCCTAGGTTTTAACAATACCGTTATGACTGCATCTGTCATTGTGTCCGGGAGTGAGCCGGAACTCATGGCTTCCTCCCATACTAGAGTTAGTATCAGGGAATTATTGTGGAGTATGATTTATATAGTTCTGAGCTCAGGCCTTCTGGGCCCGGGGCTTCACCAGCTGCCAGTAATTTGATCGCTTCAGCAATCTCTTCGCTAGTTATTTGCTGCTAGAGGGCCCAGTTATCCAATAGAGAGCCTAGGGAGGGTGATCTTGCTTAGGTATTCCTTTATGTCTTCCTGCGTGCGTGTGTCATGATTTGCGTATATATCATTGTAGTATTTGGTAAATTCAGCATTCATTTTCTTCTTCCCATTGTACAGCTATCACAGCTCCTGTCAAAATGCTTGTGATTGGGGTATGGTTGTATTTGTTCCGTAATAAGCACGCCAGTTGATATCCCGCCCTATTGCCCTCTCCTTATCTGCGTGCCCGGATTGGTGTGGCCATATACTGTTGTCTACTGACCCTTTATTTAGTTTGAAGAATTCCTCCATTTTGATATATAGTGAATCTACCACGTTTGGGTCCCTTAGGATATTTGGGGGCATTCTCCACCGTTGAGTTGGTGGTTTAATGTTATGGAGCGATACTTCAAGCGTGGAGTGATCTGAGAGCGTGCGGGGGAGTATATCGCAGCGCTGTGCCAAATTGATCAGGGGGGAGGAGATGAACCAGTAGTCAATTCTGGACTCTGTATCATGTACTGATGAGTAAAACGTGTATTGTCTGTCTGTTGGGTGTATCCCTCTCCAGGCATCCGTCAGGGCCAACTCCACTTGGTGTATGATAGTGGCAGATCTAGTGAGGTTCCTCCGTTTACCCGAAGACCTGTCTAGGGAGACATCAAGTATGGTGTTTAAGTCCCCTCCCCATAGCACCCACGGTTCCACTGTTGGGCCAATTTCAGCGAGGACATGGACATAAAACTCGGGGTCATCAATGTTTGGGCCGTAAGTGTTGATCAGTATCAATTTCTCACCTGCCACGGTGCCCCACACCACGACATACCTACCCTATGGAACAATTTTACTTTTTTCAGTGGAAAACCCCAGCGAGGGGTGTATTAGCGTGAGGACACCTCTATTCTGGGATGAGTATTCAGTGTAGTGTCTATTATTCCCCCATTGTCGTAGAACACATTCATTAGCTCCTCGTAAGGCGTGGGTTTCTTGGAGCATAGCTATGTGTGGGCGGTGCCTGTTTATATATGCCCCTACTTTACTGGCTTTCGCCCTGTTCAGCCCTCAAATATTCCAGGTAAGCATTTTAAGTTTTAACCCTGCGGGTAGCTTTATTTTCTGCGCCATTTCGATGGACTGCAACAGAGCTTGAGGGGAGGGGTCATTTCTTTGAGGGGATCAGCGTGTGATACAGTGATTGCATTTTTTACATCAATCAAACTAGTTAACCTGGTCTCCTGGTGCCTAACTGGGGCTTCCACAGGGAGTAACAGTGTTTTCTTAAACAACAAAACAGTCCCTCATTACCTGTACCCACCCACACCATTGGTACCAACATCATGATGATCCCTTGTTACAAACTTGTGGTTTCTCCCGAGGGGGGACGAGTGCTGCAGCGCCATTTCCGTAGTCGAGTGCGTCTCATCCGGCTCCATTCAGGGTATGGGAGCTTCGATGTCCCCTTCTGCCACTTTCTACTGCATAAAGTCGAAGGATAACGTGGAGCTGGGGATTCCTTTGGTCCTTGGCCGTTCTGATCAAGTTCGTGTCTCCCAGGGGGAGAGGGATTGAGGCTTCCACATAGGCCAGTGCCGCTGCGGGAGATTCAAAGAAGTGTGTCCGCCCACCGTGTTGTATACGCAATTTTTCAGGGAACAGTAGGGCGTAGGGTACCTGTCTCAGCCGCAGTTGATGCTTGATGGACTCATAGGATCGCCTTTGAGTTTGGACTCCTGCTGAGAAGTCGGGGTATATATGGATATTGCCATTACTGTATTGCAGGGGCCCCTTTTCCCTTGCCAGCCTCAGAACTGTGTCTCTGTCCCTATAATTCAGTAGTTTGGTGATGATCGTGAGGGGGGGGCACCCGGCTTGGGTCCTGGGGCAAGAGTGCGATGAGCCTGTTCGATCAGAAATTGTGGGGATGAATGAGCCTTTACCTAGCAGGGATTTCAGCAGGATTTCGATTCGGGATTCCATTGGGCCTTTGCAGAAGGATTCTGAGAGTCCGACTACACGTATGTTGTTCCGTCGCGATCTCGACTCCAAGTCTTCACACTTGTCTCGGAGCTTGTTCATTTCCCCTTTCGGGAGTGTAATGTCACAGGTGTTTTGGTGGGTTGAATTTTCATTCACACTAATTCTGTTTTTGGTGTCTGTGATCCTGGCACTTTCTTTGTCTACACAGGCTTTGAGGGAGCCTATTGTTGAGACGATCTCGTCCAATTTGACATTAACCGCCAGGAACCCATTTTGCACTGTGGTTAGAAGCTGATTGAATTTCGTGCCGTCTGTTGCCGACGATGTGGTGGCTGTCGATGGGTCCGGTCCCTCGAAGGACGTTTGAGTTTGTAAAGGAAAAGTTTTTCCCGGGCATCAAATTGACCTAGTTGAGATGAAGGGTGTGAATGTCCAATTAGATTAGGAAATGTTTATGCCACGAGGCAGACCAGTGTGGGTCCAGGTTGACTGGTGCCGCGGTCCAGAGAGCGACTGTGTTAGAGTGCTGGCTTCTGTCCTTTTCTCGTCTCTTTGGTCTTTAATGGTTGGCTATCCGGCCCTCTGTGGTCTCAGCTTTAGGATGGCGTGCCCAAGGCAGTTTGGACTGCAGGGCAGGGTGTTCCAGGGAGTGCTGACACGTTTTGCTGGCCAGCGTCAGGGTTCGCTTGCTAAGTCCCACCAGCGCCCTCTGGAGTAGACTGCACTCCCACGTATTTACTCATTCATAGATTTGTGCTGTTGCAGGGAGGAGTGGTGATTCTTTTAGGAGCTGCCCTATAGTTTATTCTGCTGGATTTTGGTAAAGAACCGACTCTCAATTATGTTGTCCGCGGGGGCAGAGTGCTCCGGAGGTGCCGTCAATTGACAGGTGTTAACGGGCCATGCGGGCAAGAGTTTGTCCCGCACCCTCTCGGAGGTTGGCAGGGGTATGCTGTGTCCTCACACATATTCAGTAGGTCCTTGACGTGTATTGTCATACAGGGGGGGATAGTGTCCGCGTAGGTAGTAGTTTTGCGGCTAATTGGTGTCGGTTTTGACAAGGGTCGGGGTCAGATGGTTTCTTCTCTAACACTCCCCAGTCTCAATGTCTGGCCACCCTGCTCTAAACAATCATGCCTGCATGGCTGGGGTGTTTCCGCGGACGTTGGCACCAGTAGTTAGCGGGTATCTGCAGGCTGATAGTTTACCTCATACGTTACGCGGATATCATCCGCGATGTAGTGTGCCCTCTCCCGTGTCCTCCTGTTTGCCGGCCTACGTTCCTGCCGGGACAAGTGTTGCCTGTTGAGGGCTCTGCAGCTGGTTGATGGGACGCCGTGGGGACCAGGTCTGTGATTGAGTGATCTCCCGCAGCGCAATCTCCAATGCGCGGCCGGCCCAGTGTGGCATGAGCGGGGCCAGCAGTGTCTGGGTCACCGTGGCCGACCGCTGCCTAGTGGACAGCCCCACCGATGTGCTGTGGGTGAAATGCAGCCGCCGGGGTCCCCGAAAACACAGGGGCCGTGCGAGGTGCTCTACGGTGGAAGGTGGGCTGGGGCACGGTCCGCCGGCACGCCACTCGGCAGGGGACGGACTATGCGTCCTGCACAGGGTTTAGTGCCTATGGCTCGCCGAGGGGGCAGGCGCGGGGGGACAGCAATGTTCTTACTGGGAGGACCTCCGTTCAGGCTCCCCTTTCGTGCCGCTGCCAATGTCTGCAGTCGAACCAGGGGCAATTTCAGCATCCGGAGCAGTCTAGGCTGGTTGATGTTTCTGCCTTTGTCGCGCACCGCCTGCAAGGCCGAATTCCCCCACAGAGAGGCCCGGGTGCGTCCAGGAGCCACGCCTCTCGCGTTGGATCTTCTGGAGCCGTGAAGCGGCACAGAGCTTCACGTCTGCAACCCCAGTCCGTGTTCAGGCGTTCTGGGTCCGATGACTCCCGTTCTTTTGACAAGTAGCCTCAGGATGCTTTACGAAAGCAGCTCAGCCATGTTCGTGGTTCATAGGGACCCAGCAATTGAATATATTTATAAAAGTTTTTTTTGTCAGAGAGGAGATCCACTCCTAGGCGGCCATCTTTGTTGCGCAACAGCGCCCCCCTTTCTCCTCTGACTTCTAACCATTCTATGCTAGCCGTCATCCTTACAGTACCAGACCCTCTATTCTAAACCACTACTGCCCTTTCTCATCCTTTTCCTCTGTCCACCTACCCCAAGCTCTACACCCTTTCTCCAATACGCCTGCATTCGCTCGCACAAACACTGCAACCCCCACCACTACCATGTTTCATCATCAGCTTCCTTCAGCCTCCTATCGCAAGTTACCATAACCAACTTTAACTGTATCCAACCTTTCAAATCACTCTCCACCCATACCCAGCCACCCCCAACTTCACTTAATCTTACCCAGCCAACATGAATGCCTACAACCCTTCACCAAGTCAGACCTGTCAAACTTCTCTCGCAGACCCTATGCTACCCTTCCATTCCTGCATTCTCTCTACCTACTTCTAGCTTTATCCTCCAACTATACACACACCCAGCAAAACGTTCGCTCATCCACCTCTTATCTAACCACTCTACCTACACTCCATTCTCCTTTAACTCTGACAAATCTAGCACTGCCTAAATCTAATCACAGAAGCACTACCCACAACTTCTCTCAAGAACCACAACCCAAATTCTGCTCCCCCACACCAACCCAAGTGACTCCAAATCCACAGCCCCCCCCATTACCCACAACGCACTTCACTCACAACCCACTTTATCCTAAGCACCCAAGTTTCCCTCAAAAAACCCTCCGACATAAACGTTCTATTACACACTGTAGTACACCAGAGCCCCCTCACTTCACAGATCCCTCTGTATACCCTGAAACGTTCATCCACACCTTACATGCTCCGCCATATCAAAGATAAAAGACCAATAAAGCAAGTGTCTCGATGACCAACCTCCTGCTCCACTTAACGCTCCAAACCCCCTCCACATGCCCTTAACCCACTTCCCTCTCAGGGTCAGTCTCCCTAAAAATACCTTCCACCCCCACACGGTCAGGCTTCTACACAAATTGGCTGAGGAAATGGATGTAGTAGGAGCTCAATTGCCAAGCACCCCCATTCCAACACATTTGTATCACCCCTCCTCCAAAACCTCTCTCCTTTCCAATCCCTCTGCCTTGCATTTGTAACCCCATGCGCTAATTTGTGCCATTTTTACCCCATTGGGTAACTTACACGCACACTAAACCACTGTGTGATCACTCTGCTTTATTTAACTCTCTTTCAGCCCTCCTCACCCACATAAGTCCACATCTCAGCAGTCAATCCTGGCCTTCATGCACTTTTTTGACCCCTTTGACCTACCAACTGGTCAGGTACCCTGTCCTACTCCAACTTTCCACATCTCTATGCCACCTATCACCCCTCTACACCCAATCACCACCTCAGGACCCCTTCACTGCCTCAATTCATGAGTAGCAGTAATGGTGAAGATTTTAATCACATTAAGTAATGAAGATGATTTCTTTCTTTTTTTTAACATCTTTTTATTAATTTTTATTAGCATAAGTCCATCATCACATTAAACCATACGGAGACAAAGCTATATAATGGGCGGTTCCCCTCCGTCCTCCCAACCCAAAAAAAATCTACAATCACTTTTCCTTGATCAATATTCAATACCTGAAATACGTAATTTATGGGGGCAGTAAGATTCCCTATATTCATACTGTAGAAAGGACAACACCATCTCCCAGTCCCTTGTGAACTTTGCCTAGTCTCCTTGCAGTGCATACGTTAACCATTCCACAGACACAAAGTTCCATACCTTTACAAGCCAGTCTTGTTCATGTGGCAAGTCTGGATTTCCCCTTTCGCACAATGACCAGGAGTGCCGCTAAACTCAAAATGGCATATTTTTTCCGCCTGTGCTCTGCCCCTGTTCGAATGACGAGCTCCACTGCATAAAAGACTTTCTTTGGGGCCTCTGGTAATTTGCTTTGTAAATATCGATTGAAGATGCATATTAATAGCCCTTCAGAACCTGCACAGTTTCGGGCAGCTCCACAAGACATGCAAGCAGTCCCTGATACATACACCCCCCCCCCCACACATTCGCCAACAACTCTGGGAGGTCAAACAAAACATTCGAAATAGGCGTTCTGGCGTAAAGTGCCATTGTGTCATTATTGTATACCAAAATTCCCTGATTTGTATAGGGCAGGTTAGTTTGGGGATTTCTTCCCAGAGATGTTTCTATTCTTCTTCAGGAATCGGTTTGCCTAATGTTTTTCCCGTCGAGCTTTGTAATTGTGCTCCATATTGGACACTGCGTCCAACAGTAATTTATACAGATTATAAACTGTTTGTTGCCTGGATGCGAGATCAGAAATCTCTCAAACGGTTGAGAGACCTGGTAGCCGCCGCTCTAACAGCTGTGGCCATAAGTCAGTGGTAGAGCTGGAAGCATTTTAGCCTAACCACCTCCTTTAACCCTAATTCTTTCTGACACTGGATAAAAGATTTAATTTCTCTCCCTTGATGCATGTCTCTTTAATGTTGTACAACCTGCAACCTCTAATTGGAGAAAGATCCCCCTCTCCTGCCTGGAGGTAAATTGAGGGTTGTGAAACAGTGGCGTGAACAGGGACGGGAAAGTGGTGGTATGTAACTGTGTAGCTGCCTTGTCCCACGCATCCCCCACTAACTAATAATCGCACATTTGTGCATGTTTAGGGGTCTGTCCGATCTATTTAATTACAGTACTTCGTCCAGTGGAACACCTACAACTGCTCTATCCACCTTTTCCTGGAACCAAACGTCCACCAGTCTTTAATCACCCTAAATTGTGATGCCAGATAGTACTCATGGAAATTCAGGAGGCCTAATCCCACCTTTATATGTAGGGGTCAGTAATACTCTTAACACCGGGCAAGGAGGACTATTGTTCCAAATGAAATTCGAGAGTAATTTGATGAGTGCAGTGAAAAAAGGATGAGGGGACTGGAACCGGGAGTCCTTGCAAGTAATCAAGGATTTTTTGTAAAATCGTCATTTTAATTGCATTTATCCGCCCTATCCATGAGACTAACGGTGGGCCCGTTTATGCATTAGCTGTTTAATTTGCGTCATCAACAGGATGTAATTTGCCCCATAGAGCCCCTCCATCTTTTGCATCACTGTGACCCCCAAGCGTTTTATGCCCCCCTTGTGTCCACTTCAACTGAATCGCCTTCTTGGCCCTGCTTAATCCCTCCCCTTCAAATGATAAATTCAAGATTTCGGATTAAGAAACATTTATTTTTAAGCCTGTATGTGCCTCAAATATTGCAATATTGTTAAGAACCGCCTGTAACGAAACTTCTGCGTTCGTTAGTGTCAGGAGCATATCATCTGCATAAGCCATTACTGTGTGCTACCCCCCGCAAAGTGAATTCAGTGAATGTTTTGCACCATGTGAAGTTGCACTTTATTAAATAACTTTCAGCCCATCTTCGCCCATTCATCACGCAAATGAGTGTTGAGACCATTGCAAGGGCCATAGTGGCTGCCAAAATTGATTATTGCTGCAGTCTGCGGTACGGCTTCACAACCATTTGCAGGTGATACAAAATAGTGCGGTTAGAGTGGTTACTGGTCTTGCAAGGAGAGACCATGTTTCGGAGGCCAGATGGAGTCTGTACTGGCTTCCAGAAGAATCGAGAATATGGTATCGCCTTCTGCTTATAACACACAAATGCTGCATGGGTAAAATGGCCTCCTACCTACAAGTCTTCTCAAAGATAAAACTAGAATGAGACTTCTTAGATCCAATAATGCGGTTCAGTTAGCCATCCCGAGATGCAACACCAGTAAAGCTATGAAGGGAGTGTTCCAGAATGCGGCCCCAAGAGCATGGAATGCTATACCGCTTGACCTCA
Source organism: Ambystoma mexicanum (assembly GCF_040938575.1). Lineage (NCBI taxonomy): Eukaryota > Metazoa > Chordata > Amphibia > Caudata > Ambystomatidae > Ambystoma > Ambystoma mexicanum. Next base: position 991,053,525 of record NC_090926.1, on the reverse strand, counting down.
AGAGTACTGAAGTCCACCAAGACATTCAGGAAAACATTTAAAACACTGCTATTTGCTTAATCTTGCTACGTTGGCTTCTCATTCCAAGCTCTCACCCCATGGTCTTCGTTTTGTTGGTTAGTTTCTGTTGATTCATGTGAGCCCTTAAGCCTACGGGTACATGGTTGCGCAGTATAAATCCAATAAAGTAAAGAAAAGGTTCCAAGTAAATGGTGTATAAGAGAGGGGAAAGAGGACATCCTTGTTTTGTGCCACTACGTAGTGGGGTCGCCTGAGACACTTGACCATTAATTAGAAGACAGTCATTGGGTTATAGTAATTTCCCCCTATTTTATTCAAAAATGTGCATCCCAATCCAATTGCCTCCATGGCATTAAATAGGAAAGACCATTCCACACCATTGAAAGCTTTTATTGGCATCCAATGAGAGTAGAATGGCCGGGTCCCCTTTGAGCGAGATCTTTTCAATGAGGTGGCAGGCTCTTCGAATGTTATCGTGGGTTTGCCTTTGTTGGATAAAGCGCGCTTGATTGGGGTGGATTAGTTCTATGTCCTCTATTCTGTTTTCCATGATTTTTGTATACATTTTTGCATCTACATTTAAAAGGGCTATAGGCCGATATGATCTGCATCGCGCCGAGTCTTCAGCAGGCTTGGCAAAGAGATCATTTTGATTCCACTATAGTTTGGGTGATCTGGCCACTCTTGCCAAAGGAATTGTACAGGCACATCAGTTTAGGTGCCAGCGTGTTTTGGAATGTCTTATAAAATACAGCCGGGTATCTATCAGGGCCCGGTGACCTTATAAGCAGGAGAGTTTTAATAACCTGCAGTACTTCCTCTATGGTAATGTCCCTTGCCTCCCCCTCGAACAGGTTAATTTTTGGAAGAAGTAGTGATTAGATATATTGGTTTTCCTTAGACTGGTCTGGTTGATTTGAAAATGCTACAAACTGTACTATAATGTTGGGTGTGGTGTCATCTTTGTCCCCTGGGGACCCACTTTTCCTTGAATTGTCTGCATGGCAGTCCTATATTTGAGCTGTCTGGCCAAAAGCCAATCTGATTTATTAGCTTTGACATAATATTTCTGTTTCATATGTAATAAGGCCTTTTCCGCCTTCCACGTCTGAAGGAGATCCAACATCCCCCCTAGTCCACCTATAAGCTTTGCATAGTTTTAAAGGGATGGTCTAGTAAAAAATTTTATTTAAAAAATAGATAGGCCACATAAAGAAAAAATACTAGCATCCTCCGTTTTAAAACTTCCTATGTAAAATTTTGAGCTATGCAAGCTCAAAATTCGAAAAAACAAGCACAGGGGCGCAGCCATTTTGTGAAATGGAGGCCCTCCTCTGCTGGCTTTTGCGGCACTAATGAAGGAAAAGCCAGAGAGCCCCAAATGGTAAAGCAGATTCAGGCAGACACAACGCGGTTGTGTTGGAAAACGCTGCAGTTTTTCTTTCCGAGTTTCTCAGGCTCCTCCGAGCCGGAGGAGCCTGAGAAACTTGGAAAGAAAAACCGCAGCGTTTTCCAACACAATAACGTTGTATTTATGTTTGCGGTCGCTTCAAAAGCTCCTCCAGCCCGGAAAACTTAGAAATAAAACTGCAGCTAGTGCTTATTTTTTGTAAAAAAAATAAATAGCACTTACCGAGATTCAGCTGCAGCTTTCCTGCTCTGGTCTCCGGTCCGCGTCCTCCGAGTCCCAGCACTAATGAAGGGAAAGCCACCCAGCGGTAGACTTTGTTTACTACAGCTGGCTGGCTTTTCCTTCATTAGTGCCGCAAAAGCAAAAGCCAGCAGAGGAGGGTCTCCATTTCACAAAATGGCTGCGCCCCTGTGCTTGCTTTTTCGAATTTTGAGCTTGAATAGCTCAAAATTTTACATCGGAAGTTTTAAAACGGAGGATGCTAGTATTTTTTTTTTATGTGGCCTATTTTTTAAATAAACATTTTTACTAGACCATCCCTTTAAGCCTGAGTTAGCACTCATCTACATCATAATATTCTCCCAAAGGCCCTCATTTATTTTCGTCGTATTGCCTTCAAAGCTATTAAGTCACCTCTACTAAACGTTGCCTTCAATGCATCCCATAGAGCGCTTTCGGATATTTCCGGGGAGGAGTTGTTTTCATACTATTCCCCAATTTTATTCATGATCTCATCTCACATGAGTCTGCAAGTAATTTGTTAGGAAACCCCCAGGTCCAGAGTCTAATCAGATTTTTCTGTAGGTCTAATGTCAATGTAATGGGAGCATGGTCCGAGAGAGCTATCGGATGGTCCTCTATATATAATATTTTACCTAAAAGTTTAGCTGAGGTCCAAACAGTCTATACGGGAAAATTAGCTGTGCACGTCTGAATAAAAAGTATAGCCGGATTCCGTTCCCCGAAGTGATATCCATGATATGATATGATATGATATGGTATTTGTAACGCGCCTATACACAAGTGTTTCAAGGCGCGAAAATACATCTTTAGGGCCACCTGTTCCATTTTCTTTTTAAGATTTTGCAATGGGTGGGAGGGGGGACGTGGGGAGCTTAGCCGAATGAACAAGTTACTTATCTAATACTTACTATACTTATCGTTCTTTCGATGGGATGTTCCTCCGACATATTCCACCTCTTTGACAGTAATGACCACAGCTGTGCTGCTTCGGAAAACTTTTTTGGTGTAGGTGTCCTGCGTCGATGACGTCGATCCGCTGTCCCTAGAGGGCCTCCATCGATGGTAGACGTCACCGGATGTTATATCTAGGACGCACAACGCCCGTAGCCTCAGTTGTAATTTTTTATTCCCCAGAATGTGTGGCACCAATCCCTTGCCAGTATGACTACAGAAAGCCTTGCGGAAACGTAGCTGCAATTGTATAAGAAATTCTGTAAAGGGGCAGGCAGGGAGGAATACGTCGGAGGTACATCCCATCGAAAGAACGTTATCAGGTAAGATAAGTAACTTGTTCTTCGAAGGGATTGTGTCCTCTGACGTTTTCCACATCTTTGGCAGACTCCCAAAGCAGTACCAATTTATGAAGGTGGGAAAATAATTTACAATTGCATCAATTTAGAATGCCCAATCAAATTGCAGAATAGAGAACTGCCTTACCAAAGGCCAAATCCTGCCCATGGATAGAGTCCAAGGAATAATGTTTCACAAAAGTATGGACAGAGGCCCATGTGACTGCTTCGCAAACATTGCGAATCGGAACACCCCCCTGTAGGGCAGTGGAGGCAGCCATACCCCAAGTAGAATGAGCCCGTAAACCTACTGGAGGGTCCATTCCCGCCAAACGGTAACACTCAGAGATCGTCAAAATGATCCATCTGGATAAGGTCTGTTTGGAAACAGCCTGACCTAAACGCCTTTCAGCATAACCAATAAAGAACTGATTGTCCACTCTGACCCGGGACATCCGTGAGAGATAGAAACTCAAAGCTCTCATAGGATCCAACCTATGGACCCTCTCCTCTTCCTTACCAGGATGTGGAGGAGGATAGAACGCCGGAAGAATTACCTTCTGGCTCAGATGGAATTCTGACACAACCTTCGGAAGAAAAGAAGGCCGCACCCTAAGCACAACCCTGTTCTTATGGAATAAAGTGAAGGGTGGTTTGGCGGAAAGTGCCTGCAACTCACTCACTCTGCGTGCGGAAGTAACCGCAACTAAAAATACAGTTTTAAAAGACAACAGTCGCAATGGACAAGAATGTAAGGGCTCAAATGGAGCTCCCATTAGGAACTTTAAAATCAAGTTCAAATCCCATCCCGGCACCTGGAAAGATGACGGCGGAAACACATTAGTTAGCCCTTTTAGAAACTGAGAGATTAAAGGGATCTTAAAATAAGAACATTCCTCAGATGAGCGCTTAAATATAGAAAGCGCTGCCAGGTAACCCTTAATGGTACCCACTTGCAGGCCCTTGTGGGCTAAAGAAAGCAAAAAAGACAAAACCAAAGGAATGGAACATTGGAAAGGATCCACATTCTGTAGCCTGCACCAGTCGCAGAACTTTCTCCAACGGTACAGAGTTTTTGTTGCTGGGCTCCTGGCCAGAAGCAACACCTCCATCACATCTTCGGGGAGGTCACAATACTTATAACCTCAACCTTTCAGATACCAAGCGTGAAGGCTGAGGGAATTGACCTCTGGATGGAGAACCCAACTCCCCTCCCGTGAGAGCAGATCGTCTTGTTAGGGAAGACGGCGTGAAGGGCAGATGGACATGTCGAGAAGGTCCGGATACCACGCTCTCCTGGCCCATGCCGGAGCAATGAGGATCATCCGGGAACTGGACCTCTGTAACCTCCGCAACACCTGCGGAATGACAGGGACTGGCGTAAACGCTTTCCCCATTGGGAGGACCACTCCACTACGAACGCGTCCCCTAAGGCTCCTCTTGGAGGAAATTCCCGCATGCAGAATCTTTTGCACTTCCGGTTGACACTGGTGGCGAAGAGATCCACTTGCGGGGTTCCCCAAAGGGCGAAGATCGCCAACAATACTTCCTGAGCTAACTCCCACTCGTGAGGGCCCATGCTCTGCCTGCTCAGAGCGTCCGCCACCACGTTTTCTTCTCCGGCCAGATGAACTGCTGAGATTGAAATTTCCTGCTGAATGGCCCAGAATCAGAGCTGCATAGCCTCCCTGCACAACGGGAGTGACCCTGCCCCCCCCCTTTTTTGCTGAGGTAGTGCATGGCCACTCTATTGTCTGTCATAATCAGGACATTCTTCCCACGCACAGATGGTGAAAATCCTTCAGGGCTAGCCTGACAGCCCGCAGCTCTAACAGATTGATGTGGAGTCTGGACTCCGACAGAGACCAACGGCTGCTGGCCATCAACTCGTTGGCATGAGCTCCCCAACCAGTGAGGGATGAGTCAGTCACAATCGTCACCTCCGGCCACGGTTGCCAAAATGGAGCACTCTTCATCAGATTGTCTTTGACGGCCCACCACAGAAGATCCTGTGTGACCGAGGGGCGGAATCTGAACGGGATCAGACATCCTGCCGGAGAACTGTGACCACTGCATCTTGGGAACCCACTGCAGAGATCTCATCCGCAGCCTGGCCTCTGGCACCAGAAAAATGCAGAATGCCATGAGGCCAAGCAAACTCAAGAACTCGAACGCCGGGAGAATCCGGGCATGTTGAAACTTGTCCACCATCTGCAGAATGTGATGAGCCCTCACCTGGGGAGGCAAACACAGCCCCAGGGATGTGGCGAGCACTGCTCCAATGTACTGGAGCCGCTGGGTAGGTGTCAAATGGGACTTCTTTAAATTGAGGGAGAAGCCCAGCTTGTGAAGGGAGTGGCAGGTGACGGACAGATGATCCAGTGCTTGCTCGGGAGAACGCGCCCTGATCAACGAATCGTCCAGGTAGGGGTAGATGTGAATCCCCCCTTTCCTGAGATACGCTGCCAGCACCACCATCAGCTTGGTGAAGACCCTCGGGGCGGAGGTCAATACGAACGGCAGGACCCGAAACTGAAAATGTGAGTCCCCAACCGCGAACCTCAGGTACTTCCTGTGCTTTGGATGAATCGGCACATGAAAGTAAGTATCCTTGAGGTCTAGTGACACCAACCAATCTCGCAGTTGAAGGGCCTAGAGGACTTGACAAAGTTACCATCTTGAACTTGTCCTTCCTGAGGAGCTTGTTCAGCCCACGCAAGTCCATGAGGGGTCTCAATCCCCCGTCTTTTTATGGGATCAAAAAATAAGGGGAATACCATCCCTTGTTCCTCTCCACTACAGGCACACACATCTATGGCGCCTTTCTTCAGCAGGAATAGGATTTCCTGTGCAAGGAGCGGATCCGGACGCTTCAAAGAGCTTCCCCGGTGGATTGTTGTGAGGCCTCTGCCGAAAGGGGAGACAGTAGCCATGGGTTATGATCTCCAGAACCTACACATCTGAAGTAATGGCACGCCATTCTCAAAGATGCTGTGCCAGTCTAGTCCCAATCGGCGAACCATTGGACATGGCCTCATGACTTGAGCGGACACGGCTGCGGCCGTGCCTGAGGGAAAATAGGCAACTGCCCGAGCGGCTTTGGCACCTCGAGGACCTTGCTTTCCACTTCTGGTACTCCTACGGTGGCCCCTTTGACTTGTAGCTCCTCTTGATCTACCAAAGGAAGTGTAGTACCGAAAGGAACCTCCCCTCCATTGCTGTCCCCTAGGACAAAAAGGCAGAGGTTGACGGACTGCACCGCTCAAAGACTTTGCTGCAGCTTTGGAGGTCTGCAACCTCAAGGCTCTTGTCAGCCTTGCTGCCAAAAAGATGGACACCATCAAAGGGAATCTTGAGAAGCCGGGATTGCACATCAGGAGCAAACCCCGACTCCCACGCAAACCTGAGTATCACGGTGCTCGCCGCCATGGACCGGCTGACAGTCTGCCATGTCCAGAGCCGACTGAACAGATTCACACATTGCATCCTTGCCGTCTTGCTCGAGGGCTAGAAAACCACCCCGTTCTTCCCCTTCGGGAATATGCTCAGCCACCAAAGAAGCACAATTCCACAGAGTGTGAGTGAATCTTGCCAAGGCACAAACTGAGTTGGCTGCCTTTAAAGCCATATCCCCAGAAGAAAATACCTTCTTCGCGCAACTATCAAAGTGCTTGTCGTCCGTATCAGGAGGGATGGTAGGGTATGCAGCCTGCTTCGCTGGGGCCGTAGCCGCCTGTACCACCAAACTCTCCGGAGTAGGGTGCGTTGACAAGTAGCATGGGTCACCACTGGCTGGGCGTTTTTTTTTGGAAGTGACTTATTCACTGCCGGGAGACTCTCGGAGCAGTCCAAGCCGCTGCCACCTTTCTTTGCAACGCCATATGAAATGGCAACACCGGGTCAGTGGGTGAACCTTGGTCCAGGATGTCTGTCAGATCATCCTGAAGAAAATCAACAGATGGAGCAGACCACCCAAAGTACTCAGTCACCCCAGACATGAGACGCCTATACAAGGATTCGGCATGCGTACCAGGCTCAGGCCTGCCAAACTCAACCTCCGGAGAGGTGTCAAGACCACTGGCGTCATGTAAAGATTGACAGAGGTCTTCCATTTGACTATGACCAGACAACGGCACAACCCTCTCCTCATCAGACCCTTCCTCCACCTCTGAAATATACTCCAAGGGTTGGAACAAATCCACCCTGGGAGAAGGAACAGAGTAGGGCTCAATAACAGGCCTCACAGATTTACTGAGAGCCTTTCTCGGAGCTTCCACAGCCCTCCGGGGCACCTGCGGTAAATTCTCCTCAAAAGGCATCGAGGGCGCCGATGGAATCGGTGTCGACCGAGGCGCCGATGACTTCGACAACTGCTTCAAAGCCGGAGCCTCGAGAGAGTCCCTCAACGGACACGGCACCAACGGCATTGATGCCTTCTTAGAAGGCCTCACAGGCTCAGACAGTCCCGACGGCGTCGAGGACCGGAACATGGACTTGGCACGGCTATGGCGATCAACCTTGTCCGATCGGGACCTCGACGGCTCTCGAATGCGCCGACCGCCTGAGCCCGAAGGCGTGCAAGCGGTGACTCTAGCTCGTTCCTTGCAGACTTCTCTCGAAGGCGTGGACGGAACGGTGGCCTGCGATTCGAAAATCGCCATCATCCGCCTGGCGGAATGCGTCCCATTCGGCCGACTACAAATACTTGGTGGGACAAGGCACCCGTCGACTGGCGGAGTCCTCCGACAAGGACGGGGAAGGCGACCGGTGACGTCACTTGCATGAATGCCTAGAAGAGGCAGAGGAATGGTGGGACCCACTCCGATACCGAGACCGCCTGGACTTACGCCGAAACGGAGAGTCACCCCTCGAGTCGTCGGTCGAAAGACCAGCAGGTTTCGACTTACGGGTTTTAGAAACCGTACCTACTGACAATTTCTTCCGCTCCTACAAGGCCTTCGATGTCAGGGACTGGCAGTCATCGCAGTCGTCTGTGGCATGGCTTTCGCCAAGGCACCAGAGGCAGACGTTGTGCGGGTCCGTGATGGACATATTGGAACCGCAGTCCTGATACTTTTATAAGCCCGACTTCAGGGTAGAAGAAGAAGACATCATTATTCAAGTAGAAGAACCAAGGCATGCCGAGATTCCGAGGTGAACACGTTTGCAGAAAAAACGGAACTGAGGCTACGGGCGTCGTGCGCCCTAGAAATAACATCCAGTGACGTTGACCATCGACGGAGGCCCTCGAGGGATAGTATCGACGTCATCGAAGCAGGACACCTATGCTGAAAAAGTTTTTGAAGCAGCACAGCTGTGGTCATTACTGTCCAAGATGTGGAATACGTCAGAGGACACAATCCCTTCGAAAATGTCTTATTGCTTCTATCCCTCTACGATCTGGCCAACACTGAACTCCACTAATTCCGATATAACTGTACGGAGGAAAGCATCCTGTCCGGAATTTGGGGCATACAAAGTAGTCACTGTTAAGGTCCCATCTCCTATTCATATTATTAGGAACAGATGGCTCCATCTTTGTTTTTACACAAGCTTAAGACCTGAACTGCAACACCCTTCCTGAAGGCAATCAGAATCCCTGACACCTTTCCCTGGGGCAGTTGCTTGGACCACTACAGGATACTGCCTAATCTTCAGCTTATTTCTATTGTTTTGTTTAATATACATCTCCTGTAGTGCCACCATGGCAGGTTGGTGGTGTGCCAACAGCCTTTCAAGTTTCTTTCTTTTAACTGGGGTATTCAGTCCATGTATATTAAGTGTAAGTACTGTGAAGGTGGCTGACTGAACTAATTTGGTATTTGACCGTCTGGCTTGCTCGTGGCCTCTCTGTGAGCTTGTTACCCTGATCTGAACCGTATCCCCATCCCTCTTCCCTTTTCTACACCTCCCCAGACCCTCCCCTCACCATAGTTCCCCAACTGCCTTTATCCCCCCAAACCCTCGGATCCCTTTTCCACCACCCCCCTACCAACCTGGTGCGAGCCAAAGTAACTACCTGGTCCGTGAGCCGAAAGCCTGCAGCTTCAACTTGCAAAAACTGCCAGGGACAACTTGTGAGGCATCCTAAAGCCCTGATCGTGATTCTAAGTGTTCCTCCCAGGAGCATGCCCCCCTCCTCCGGTCTCTGCTGCTGTCTTGCAGTGTCCCAAAAATTCTCCCATTCCTCAGAAGCGTTTGCCGTCAGCTGGGCCCATTGTTCCTGACATACTTAATATGACTTTGAGGGGTCGCACCCGAGGAGGATTCCCCCTTCTTTTTTGTTTTGGTCATGACCATTACCACGGTTTAGTCCTGTGGTGGCCTGGGTTTTGCTAACCTCCCTGGGTGGGTTTCCTCTTCCTCAATTTGGAGCAGCTGCATCCCTTCTTCCCTTGTCGTAATTCTGTGTTGTCGGCCTTCCCATTGAAAGAGAAGACCAAAGGGGAAGGTCCATTTATACCCGATCTGTTTAGATTGTAGGTGTTTCACCACGATTCCCATCCCTCTTTTCTGCAAGGTGACCTGAGCTAGGTTCTGATAAAACTGAATTTCCGCCCCATTGTATCCAATAGGTTCTGCCAGCCGGGCCACCCGCAAGATGACTTCTTTTTGTGGGTAGAGCGCCAGTGCGACCAGTGTGTCTCTTGGCCGTACCCGGGGAGCCGGCCGCCTAGGACCCGTTCTATGTACCCTGTCAATCAGGACATCCAAGTCTCTGCTGTCACCTAATAAGTATGTGAATATATGCAGCACTGTATCAAATCTGCGTCCTCTACCGCTTCTGGCAGGTTCCTGATATGGATGTTTGATCTGCAAAAATCCATTTTCTATATCTTCGCACTGAATGTCTACATTATGCGCAATCCTATCGAGATCTTCCAGGGCTTTGTCATTTTGCGATTATCCTACACAATTTCTTGTAGAGCTCTGTCTGTTACATCTGATCGCTCTTCCAGTGCTTCAACATCTTTCTTCAGGTCATTCAGTGTTTGCTTCACCTTTGCTGTGAATGACGCTAATTGCGCCTGGAATGCGTTGGTGAGTCTGACCCCCTGAAAATATGCTTTTATGCCCGCCTTGGATGCAGCCATTTCGCTGGTGGTACCGCTTCCCCCTAATTGCTGTAAGTATGAGGATCCACGTGCCGGGTCAGGCGTAGTTTGGGGGTGAATGTACTTCGCCCAGTAGCGTTGGATAGAGGCGTCTCGTGCCGACACCGACAGACCGCTTGCCTGTCGTGCCCTTGCCCTCTGGCATCGAGCCCCAGCCAAGTCACTGAGTGGGCCTCTCTACTCTCCAGGTCTGTGGGGCTGATAAGCAGGCTCTCATTTGTCTGCAGATGCCTGCACTCCCCCAAAATCCAGCCTGCGCCCCCTCACGGATGCAAGGCTATTTTCTGCCTAAACAGCCTTTCATGTGACCAACACTTCCACCAACACTTCCGTGCAGAAGGACCGGGGGAGGGGGAGAAAAGCTCTGAAAGCCTCCTTATATATTGCCTGGGGAGACAGTGCATCGTTGATGGATGCAAAAATGCACATATTTCAGCAATTCAAGTACTGGGACACCAACCTAAATACTGATAACCATATGTGCTGCCCAATCTACAGGGCTGCCCGCTTCCCCCTGCGACTCCACTGCACCTAGCGCAGCGGGCAAAGCACATCTATAGTCTAGTCCCTCTGTTCTCCAGGCCTCGTGGGCATGGAGGTGCAGGGGGGGAAGGGGAAAGGGCTTTGCCCTGGCCCCGACCTGTGAAAGCGTTCCGAATGCGGGTGCCAACGCAAGACAGCTGGCCCCAGGCTAACTGGCCCAGGGGCTGGAGGGCGGTGATACGCTGAGTCCTGCTGCAAATCCTGCTTCTTCTTACTCATCCCCCCCCTCCCAAACTCTGAGCCACTGTTCCTCTGGTTCGCAACCTCCTCTGTGCCGTTCTGTGTGTGTGGGGGGGGGGCGGAAGGGGGCGAGACACGCCCAACTCTCCACTGGTCCTCTGCTCTGCCACAGTTGCATGTAGGGCTTTGAAGGAGAGTGAAGAGCAATTACCAACCATTAGGTTCAGCTCTGACATTTCAGGCATTGAGATTTGAGAACTGTATAATTGAGCACCAATACATTGTATTTGTGTTTTTAATACATCTTAAAAGATTTTATGATGAAGTCTACAATAAAAGTATTTATGTTTGAATTTATATGCATCAGAGGTTAGATCAATTCTTTCAGGACCCCTTCCCCTTCACCCTGTGGCCACTCTCATCTGGGCTGAAAGTTTAAGTTAACTGTTCCTGATAACACCATACCACCACCACTGTTCTAGTGGGAGCACTAAAACAGACCCACCATCTGGGAATAGCTCCTCTCTCACACAGTCTTTTGTCTAACCCTGCCAATTATCCAGCATCCTCTTGGCGCTAGGTAGATCACATATCGCTTCTACATCCATGCTTGTTACCCCAGAGGCCTCCTTCACTTGATGCTAACCCGTTACTCACCAAGTAGGACCATAAAGGTAAAACCTCTAATGTGATCTCCAAACAGATATTACATGCATGATCTCATTTCTGAAACAAATTCTGTTGCTGTCCTCCTAGGAAGCTGGTTTGCGGACAACATAGAATCATTCAGGGACAAGTCCATTCAGGCTGGCTAAAAAATCTCACTTGTCAACTGCAACCATAGGGCTACATAGAGAGCCTTGCTGTTGGAGCCAATCCCACCTTCATGGCCCGTTGCTGAAAAGCAATACTCCAAAAAATAAAATGCCTCCCCATTACAATTTCTCTTTCTCCAGAATCCCAGGCCACACTTCAACCTACTCATATTCTTTGAGCGATGCAATCCCTGTCATCTGCTTCTCCCACCTCCCTTCCAATTGACTGCATGGGGGACCATAACATTTAGTTTCACAGCATGAAAAGTGCTCCTGTTGCCAACTTTGAAGCTTACCACTTACAGCAACAGTTCTGAGAAAACATCCACTAAGCAGGTCACACCCTGGTCCCCATTTATTGTTGGCTCAGACTCTGCTCCTAGCCCCCCTTCTTTGCCAGGAGCCCAGGGCCATGGGTTGCCACGCTGTCATCTGCGTCACTAGCATCCCAAAGATGGGAAGGTATTAAGGTTATACTTACCTCGCAAAGAACCTGGAGTATCATCTCTCGGCTATTCCATACCTCTGAACTTCCATAATTGTATTGATTAATCCTTTCCCCATGTCTTAGTTTTTCAGGATTTACTTATTTAGGTCAACCATATTGCCAGAAAGGATTTTGAAAAGCTATCTTCACTTCTAACCCAAGCAGAGTGTGTGGGGGAAGTAAACACAAAGAAGAGGGCAGAGTGAACGACCCATGCATGTGGGTGCGGAGAGTACTTGGGTCAGGGAACATTTTTGGAAGGGAAGGGTAGAAAGGGGCCTTGAAAGTTAAGAGGGGTAGGTGGATGTGAACAGACGAGAAAAGCTGGAATTTGGAAAGAGAAGTGAAAGATGCCAGGCGCTGGAGAGCAGGTGAGAAGCATGGTAGGAGATGGACCTCAGAAAAGGTGGTCAGAGTCTTGAGGGTTATTAGGCCTGGTAGGGGGTGGGTCCGTGAAGGTAAGGGTGGTGGAAAAGGTAGGGGGGTAGGGAAAGTCAAATTAATGAGGTGGAGTAGATGTTAGACAAGACATGGGCAATCCTGGGCAAGTTTGGTGTGGGTTTGAGAAGGAAGGGATGGACTTAGATGGCAGAAATTAAGTCCAAAAAGGAGGTTGGGTTGGGTGGGGGCATGAGGTCAAGGAGGGAGTGTGGTAAATTTTCAAGAAAGGCTTGAGAGGTGAGAGGAATGTGCGGGAAGGAGAAGCATGGGGCCAAATCGTGACTGATGGCTAGGTTTGAGTGTGTTAAATGTGAAAGTTGGAGGGGCAGTAGGCTGGATTTAGTGGCAGGTTGGGCATCTGAACAGGAATGTCATTAGGTGGCAAAGCTGGGGTGAGGGTAAACGGTTCTGAAACTGGGCAGGGGGAGTGGAAGCATGGGCATCGGAAGGAGAGGTTAGACAGGTCTCATGAGGTGCATAGTGAGAGGTCAAGGCTAGGGTTTATTGGCAGGATTGAACTGGGTGACCATGTCCCAAACACTGCTCAGCACCCCTTGCTGGGACCACCTTTTACTCTACCCTTGGACCTCGGCCCCAGATGTATCATAACTGTACATGGACAAAAGTGGACCGATCTAGGCAAATGGAGAGAAATGTGTTGTTCCCTGCCAGTGAGACCAGGTGTACGATGGGGAAAATGGCAACCCTGTAGGCATCACCCAGACAGTACATCTTAAATGGAGAATTGAGAAGACTTAGCCCCCCCCCCCCTTTGTCTAACTGGTAAGCCCACTCCATCATAACCGCACTATCCACATTATATCCATATCATAGCATGAATGGATAGTCTCCTGCCAATTAGACAATATCGAATATGGTAAGCTATTCGAAACTTCAAGCAGCTGTGCATTTGTGTGCATACAGTCCTGGTCCTCAATTGCAACCCATTGAAACCTATATCAATCAACCATTGAAGCCACACAGACGTTGCTACTCTGCAGCCCCACATCAGGGTAAAAGCAATATACTCAGTCCTAACATCCAACTACAGCAAATGGTATTGTGGACTATACACCACAGACCAACAGTGCACAAGGTTGTGGGTTTAGGTCCATTTGCATGGGTCTCGGCTAGGTGCAGTTAAGTTGAAAGAACCACCTTCCACACATTCTGTACCACACCCCCATAGCCATTCTGGAGATTCATGTAGCCTCACACCTGAGTGGAAAACAATGTGCCCAAACACACAGCAGAGATTAGTAAACGACAGTCAAAACAGCCCTGCAATCTTTTGCATTGTAATCAATATCGATATTGCTTGTGACTGCATATCATTCACGGTACACATTCACTGCATGTTGCATTGTGCCCTATAGTCCCACAAGAAATGTTGTTCAGCTGTCACAGTCTCTATCATATGCATGTACACTGCATGTAAAGTATAGCAGGTCCCTCAACTGTAGACATCTGCCCTAAGGGTTCATACACTGGTCATTCCCACTATTTTCCTCTTTTAGCACTATGCCATATAGATTTACATCAGTGTTCTATGAACAAATTCTGTCCAGCTGTCACAGTATATCATCATCTTCAATACAGTCTTTGTCTCTTCACTCTTCAGCTTCGAAAAACTCCACACTGGACATTTCTGCTTTCTGTACAGTGCCTAAGCTACAATTCCTGGTCTATGCACTGCCATTGCTCCACTCTCTCGTCTTCTCAGACAACGATCTGCCAAAGGGCCATGCTTTCTACAGTACTTCGACGCCATAACATATGGCAGGAGGTACAATACAAACATAAGATAATAGAACATAATTGCAATATTACTATGCTGCCAGAGACCAGTAACTGCTAAACCTTGATAGATATGTTAGTCAATGATATGCATTCATTCCAATATACATGAATCTGCAATGTACTGTGTGCAATGCTATTTGTAATGCATTAACCAGACCACAGACTGCTGGAGACCCATTGAGTACTGGAAAAATACCACGGGACATAACAAGGAGGGTTAAGTTGGAACTGAGCCTAAATATTGCTCTGAGAAATGAGGCTCTGAAATACTATGTTAAAGGGAATGGAGATCTGTCGCCAGGTTAACCACCAAGAATGTGGCAAATTGGCTAGCTGAGATCAGCATAAAACAAATTAAATTCAGTAAAAAGCATCAACGACCAAAATGTTACTTAGATACCACAAGCTGTGGGAAGATTTTTTTCTACAACAATGTACATGCAATATTTCCCAATATTCCTGGGAAAAAAGGAACATTTAAAAAAAAAAAAAAAAAAAAAAAGGAAGAGCACCACCTTTGCGGCAATCCACTGGGAAAGACATCCAATGGTAAATACTGGTGTCTCCAAAAACATTATCAAGAATATACCGAATTCACCTGCCTCCAGAGTATAGTAAATAAGCAAATCACCAAAAAATGATATACAGATCACTTCTATCTTAACTAATTAATCACCAGTCAATGGAAAAACCTGCGCTTGGCAAACAGTAAAACCTCAACCGCACTAAAAATAAAACGGGTAATAAAGTTGGCAAGACATCTCCACCAAGACGCTGCAAATGAAAGTAAGGTGGCAGGTTTCCCATTACTTACTGAAGCAGTTCAAACAAGCGTATTCCTAACCTCAGCACTTTTGATACCATATGGGGATGCAGCTAAACGAAACTCTTTTGAACAATCGAATCCAAAGGCTCATCACAGTACATGCTACACAGAGTTACTTACTGCAGAGCTGCTCGACAGTGGCCCACTGTTCTGACTTCTTCCAAGTCTGTGCTAACTCTTCGTCCTTTGACCGAACGGCATCCAGAAGCAAGCTGATACTATCCTGTATGTGGGTGGGGGTGTGAGAGAATAAGAGAACAGAAAGTGAAATGCATGATTGAAGAACCAGGTACATGTGGATGACAGATAGGGAAATAGGTCATAATAGAAGGTTACAAAGGATAAAAGCATGGCAAAATCTTCCATAAAAAGCATTTGTATAATTCCCCAAACACGAGGTCCAATCTCCAAATGTCGAATCCAAGCATGTTTAACAAAAGTTAATTTAAATAGCGTTCTGCCACTCTAGGGCCATTTCTCAGCACTGAAATAAATGTGTTGACATTGATGCTAGAAGAGTGGAGAAAGTTTATTGAAATTCAATATTCGATTTGTAAGGTTCCGGCATGGCATCAAGGTGTATTTAGGGCATGCAGGGTGATGGAAAAAACACATTTACAAATGGAATTCCCATTGCAGTAAATGTTCACAAGGGAAAAACCAGTATGAGACAAATGTTTACAAACAAAATAGGTTTTGTTTCAAATGAAATAGTTTTGCCAAATCGTATGCAAATGGCTCAACTTGCTAGCTATTTTCATCTAATGCCCAGGAACTACTAGCCATTTCCAGATACACTATCCTTAATTTACATAATATGGCATGCATTTCCATCCATTGCTAAGCATGCACTGCCATCATATACAGAGGTACCTAAAACAGTTGCCAGATATTTTCAGGTGGTCGTATTATACATACAGGTTCTCATTTGCTAGGTTTCGGGATAATATAACATGTCGTTTACTTTATTTTATTTATTTAGATGTATTAAGCGCTTTTGCTAATGAGCTATACAATAGAGATACGTAAACCGTAATAAAAGGAATCATGCGGTCACATTCAGTATGGTGAAGTATTAAGGTATTTACTGAGAACAGACCTAGCTTCGGAAGCATAAGAGCACTTTACAATCATGGGGAAGAACACAGTGAGGGAAGCAGAGAAACAAGGGAGCGTGAAGCCAACAGGTGGTGCGGAAGGCAATTTGTTAGCAAGGGATCTACAAGCTATCAGGGACGAAACAGTTGGGAGCAGATCAGCCAGTCTCAGGTAGGGTGGGGAGTGAAAGGTGTATAAACCAAGGTGTTGGGGAGGAGCCATTCCTTGAAGAGGAGGGTCTTGATCTCCTTCCTGCATTGTAGAAGCGAGGCTGCAAGTCTGATGTTGACTGGAAGGAGCTTCTAGAGTCTTGAAGCGTAGACAGAGAATGCCTGTATTCTGGTTCTTTCCTTATGGCGTTGGCAGAGTTCAGGTCTACACATGTCCTTACTTCTGGTGGATCATAAGCCTCTGGAGATGCTGAGTTTCTCAGTGAGGTAGCTTGGCAACTTCAGGGTGAACGCCTTGTGGGTGATGAAGCAGGATTTGAAGAAGATGACGCAGGCTTGCAGTGGGAGGCAGTGCAGTTCGATGAGGGTAGGGGTGATGTGGCTAAGTTTGCAGAGTCTTTTGATGAGTTGTACTGCAGCAAGCAGGACACATCTCAGGGATGCCAAGGTAGTCGCTGGAAGGCCTTTCGAAAGGGCATTGCAACCATCCAGGTGGGAGAGGTCCAAGGCGTGGACAGCAGATCCTGAAGTTGCCTTCTGGGATGAAGGGCTTGATCTTCCCCAGGACAGAACGTTTATACAAAGCAGTTTGTGTTTTCTTTGCTATGTGCAGTTTGAAGAGAAGCATCTGTCGATGTCAAACCCAAGGGACTAGGTGCATGTAGCCAGCTGGGGTGCAAAGCCCTCAAAGTGATTAGCAGAAAGCAAGGTATGGATATCAGGGTGTTAGGTGTTGGTTAGCTGAAGGAATTCAGTTTTGGAGGGGTTGCAATTTAGGCAAGCACTGGACATACATGAATGGATCAATGTGAGGCAGACCTTGAGTCTGTGGACTTCTTCGATGGAGAATATTTTGAAGTAGAACTGCGTGTCATCTGCATATTGGTGGATGTGGATGTTGTGTGGAGAGAGGAGGGTTCCAAGCGGTTCCATGTAAAGATTTAAGATCACGGGGTAAGAGGATGGGTCTTGCGGGGACTCCACAGGTGACGGGTAGGATTGGTGATCTGGTGGAATCCATTTGTACAAACTGGCGGTGATTATCAAGTTGAGTATACAAAAGATGAGCTTTGAGTGAAGAGTGAAAGGAAGCGAGAGAAGACCGAATGTAAGGCCGGAGGTAGAGCGTGCCAAAGCTTGCAAGCAGAAGAGAAAATTAATGGCAGCAGGACTAAGCACAGGGAAGACCAGGAGCAACCATAGTAAATAAGCACAAACATTAGAAAAAGGAAAGAAGGGAAACACTAGGAGAATACACCAAGATGAGAGAAGAAAGACTGGGAGGCACAAGCATTTAACAGACAATGAAACTGGAAATGAGCTGTAAAAGAAAACCAACAAAAGACAGACATAGAGAAGGAGAAATGAGAAAAAGAAGGCAGCAGGAAGAGAAGATGAATGGCATAATTAATTTTGCAATCACAGAACTTGAGCTTTTGATTTTATTTTTGAGAACATAATAAAAATGAATATGAAGTTTTATGAAATAAGTATATCCATCATACTTTATTTTGGTGTGAACCATAAATGCATCAACCAATAAACATCTTAATAATTAAACAATGCATCTTACATAATATATAATCTCTAAAAATAGTTCCTTCGAAACCAATGAGCCTAACAATCCTATACGAGGCACTGATTTAAAGTTCCACCTAATGTCAACTTGGCCTATGATACAGCTTGAACCTAAAACTGTCCCAAAAATAATGAAATGGGTTTGAAAAACCATACTGTAATGGATCTGGTCCGCTAAGACCTAGATCAACAAAGATTTAATTTAAGTGGCAATGCCACTAGTAGCCCTCAAATAATTTAATTAATAAAAATATTTATGTTATTGATTGCTGTTATTATAACAGGTCATTGATAGGACACAATGCCTTTCATGGGAGGGCAGACCAATGTTATTTAAGGGCACATAGAAACGGGTAACTTCACACAGGAATGAACAAGCAGTAAACATGAAGAAAAACAAATAGATGCCCAGATATTAGATGGAATGTATTCTAGATATATAGTATAAAGAAACAAATGTCAACACTGACCCCTGTAGGGACAAAACTGATGGATTTTCTTTATTGCCAGCATCTGCCCATGCAAGGACACTTGTGATGACCGTGCCCAATTATTGCCAGCATCTGCCTCCATAAGGGCGCACCAGTGATTGCCTGCCTCAGAATTTCAGCTTTTGTCTCCTTATGGCCACACCAACAATGGCTTTGCCAAAAATAGTCAACATTTGCCCATTTAAGGGCACTCTTTGGATGACTTTACACCCAAATATTACCAGCATTTGCCAACGATGTAAAAATATACAAAGTAATACATTAATTCACTGAGGTGAGGGGAAATCTTTCTTCTACAGGCATGCTGGGATCGTATATATTGTCAGCCATAGGTACGATGACCAACGCAAAGAGGATAGGGGGAAATGGGCATGCCTGGCGAGTGCCTCTAAATAATGCAAAGGAAGATGAAAATATGGAATTCACCAGAACCCTAGCTGTAGGGCCAATGTACAACAGTTTGATTATACCTAATCATTTCGGGGGCCCCACTCCCATCTTCCCCAGAACATCCCACATGTACTGCCATGACACCATGTCAAAGGCCTTTTGGGCGTCCAGGGTAACAGCGACTGCCTCAGCATTCTGATTGATTCTGGACATAACATTAAAGAGCTGTCTAATATTAAGGGCGGTCGATCTCCTGGCGACTGGAATAAGCAAGAGAACTATGATATGAAAAAGGTGTTTGAGTGGTCACAGATATCGACAAGATTCTAAGTGGAAGAGAGTTAGAGGAGGAAAAAAATAGAAAGACAGCTATGAGGCAAAGGAGCAGGAAATAAGAGAATCTCAGTTTTAGTAGGGTTATGATAGTGAGAGAGCATCCATTACTAATGGTAGAGATGCAATCAGAGAAATGAATGTAGCTAGTCGGAAAAGAAGGAAAAGAAATCTGAGACTCGCCAGCATAGAAATGACAGTGAAGACCACATTAGAGAATATATAAAACAGTGATAGTGTAAATGGAAAATAGCATGGAAGAGTACATGAATGACAGCAGCTTTTTAGCTAGCCTAGAAAAGCCTTGCTAGCTTGACAGCAATAATTTCCAAGTGCTCCTGTTGACTCCAAAGGCCTATTTTGCCATAAAAAGGAACCTACCTGACATTCACTGTTTGGGACAGTGCATAAAGGTGCATTAGGACACATGTAGAAGAAATGTAAACCATAATGGGCCTGATTAAAAATGTGGTGGTATTACAGCAGTAAATCGCTGAAATACTGCAAAACAGAATAACAGTTACCATGACTTGGTACCGCAGATTTACTGTGGGATTACAAGTGTAAATCCCAGTTTTTTGGAGTTCATAGGACTCCATGGGGATTTCAAACCTACCTCCATACCACCAAACGCTTAGTTTGAGGATGCAGTAATGTTGCAGTAATGAAATTACCGCCATATTACCGCTGGTTTTTCCACACTGCCAACTTCCTAGTGAGGCCAAATGGGTCATATGTAATGGACAAAAGGAGAAATTACCCCACTGTCATGTTTTCTATGGATTCTTCTCCCGCAGATTCCTCATCATGGAACATGTATGCAACCGAACCAAAATGAAGTTTAAAAAAAAAAACATTAACAAGGGTACATCCCAACATGGTGAACCTCCACAACAATGCTTGAAAAATATATATATATTTTTTCAAAAACAGAAACGGTTATCCTAGAGCCATCACCAGATACCTTCTCGTTTGGACAGAAGCAACAACCCACAGAACTTTGAGCGGGGATGGACAGGAGGATCGATGAGGAATCTGCAGGAGAAGAATCCATAGAAAGAACATTACAGTAAGGTAATTTCTCCTTCCGTGGATTACTTTTCTCCCGCAGATTCCTCATCATGATAGACTCCCCAAGCAGTTAGGATCATGAAGGAGGGCAGAACAATTCAAACTAGTAGATTCTGTAGAACCGCCCTACCAAACCTAGCATCTGCTCCCTGTGCAACATCCAAGGTATAGTGCTTGGTGAAGGTATGCAAGCATGACCAAAAGGCTGCCTGGCAAATATCCCTAACAGGGGACCCCTCTCCGGAGGGCTCTGGTCGAATGGGCCCCGATGCCCCCTGGAAGCTCGTTACCTGCCGATTGATAACACTTGGATATGCACAAAATAATCCACTGTGACAGGGTCCGTTAAGTGATTGCAATACCTCTTCTAGACAAGGAATGGGCCACGAATAACTGGTCCGATTTCCCAAACTCAGATGTGCGAGCAACATAGATGTTTAACGCTCTCTTGGGATCAAGGCGGTGTAACCGCTCTTCCTCCTTTGAGGGGTGTGGAGGAGGGTAAAAGATGGATAAATCAATAGTCTGTGACAGATGAAACTCTGAAACACCTTAGCAAGTAATCTTGGTCTGACTTTAAAAAGACTTTCTCAAGAAAGAACTTCAGAAAGGGAGTTTTCAGCACAAGGCTTGGAGTTTGCTAACCCTCCTGGCAGATGTGATTGCGACCAAAAAGGCTGTCTTAAGGGATAGTAGCCGTAAAGAACATTGGTTGCCAGACATTTCGTTGAAAAAAATTGGTCGACCAGACAAATGGTCGAACCAATTTGGTCGAAAACCAAATGGTCGAAATTTTTATTTTTTTATTTTAACCCTTTTTGGGGGGGGGGGGGGGGGGGGGGGGAGTACCCCCCAAACCCCCTTTTTTTCTCTAAAAACCCCTTTTTGAACTAAACGAAATCCCGAAAAATAAATATATAAATAATAAAAAAAATTCGACCATTTGGTTTTCGACCAAATTGCGTCGACCAAATTGCAGTCGACCAGTTTTTTTTCGACGAGTTGTCTGGACACCAAGAACATTCATTCATAGGCACAAACTGACCCGCCATCAAGTAGGTCCCCTTCAGGGACTGGGCCATGACCGGAATACTGAAAACACAGACAGGGCCGTCAAATACCCTTTGACTGTGGCAACCTGAAGGCCTGAAGAGGTTAGCGACAATTCACTGTGGGGGTGGTGCAAGAGATAGGGTCAGTCTCGAGATCCCTGCACCACGCCTCAAATCTTCTCCACCTGCAAGCATACAGAGTTCTTGTTGAAGGTCTTTCATGTAGCCAGCAATACCTCAAGTACCTCCTCTGAGAAGTCCCAGTTATCATACCTCATCCTCTCAAGAGCCATGCATGTAGGTTGAGGGAATCCGGGGTCGGGTGGAGCATTCGACATTCCAACTAGGTTAGGAGATCTGGACTTTCGAGGCAACTGGGTATATGGACAGATGGTCAGCTCCAGGAGATCCGAGTACCATGTTCTCCTGGCCCAATCGGGGCGATCAAGATCATGGTTGCTCTAAATCTCTACAACCTCCAGAGAACCCAAGGGATGACTGGAATCGGGGAGAAGGCATAGTTGAGAGGGAATTTCCAATCCACCAGATATGCGTCCCCCAGTGCATCGTTCGCTATTCACACTTCCGGTTGAACTTCGTGGCGAATGGGTCTGCTTCTGGGGTACCCCAGAGAGCTTACACCTCTCCTCTGGGACTTACTGACACTTCCCACTTGAGTGACACCGTGCTCTGCCTGCTCATAGCATCCGCCAAGGTGTTCTCTGTCCCCGCCAGATGAACCGCCGAGACTAAGATTTGGTTCTCTCGCAACCAAAACCACAGCTGGACCACCGTTTTGTCTGTCAGGACAAGGATATGCTTCACTCTGAGACACAGGGCAAAGGCCCTCAGGGCTAACCTGATAGCCTGCAACTCTAGCCTGTTGATATGTCACTTGGCTTCTGATGGAGACCAGAGGCCGCTCACCGGCAAATCCTTGCAGTGAGCGTCCCAACCTAGGGACGCATCCGTGACCACTCGGACCTGGGGCCAAGGAGGACAGAAGGGTCCCCCCACCAACAGATTGCTGCATGTGTTCCACCAGCCAAGTTCCCTGACAACTTGGATTGGACACCAAAAGGCGATCCGTGAGCGCTCCAAGGTACGGAGGTCATTGGCCCCTCAGGAGCCATTGGAGGGATGTCATACGCAGCCTGTCCTCTGGCACTAGAAAAACACAGGAGGCCATGAGACCCAAGAGGCAGAGGAAGGAAAACGCTGGAAGAGTGGCGTGGGTCGAAACAAATTCACCATCTTTGCTATGCTGCTGACCCTCTCCTCAGGAGGAAAAGCCTACCCGACCCGGGTTTCTAATATTGCTCCGATGAACTGGAGCCGCTGAACTGTCAAACAGGACTTCAAGTTGAGGAAGACGCCCAGCTTGTGTAGTAGCAGGCAGGCGTCAGACATGAGAAGACCTGTCCCGACGACTTCCCTCGGATCAGCCAGTCGTCCAAGTACAGAAATACATGGACCCCGGATATCCTGAAGTGAGCCGTCACTACCGCCATGAGCTTGGTGAAGACCCTCGGTGTGGAGGTCAACACCAATGCTTTTGGTGTATTGGCACATGGAAATAAGATTCCTGTAGGTCTATTGATATCAGCCAATCCTGTAGTTCGCCATCCTGAATTTGTTCCTCAGGAACTTGTTCAAGGCCTTGAGGTCCCGGATGGGACAGAAAACTCCTCCCTTCTTAGGCACCAGGAAATACCAGGAATACCAACCCGACCCTCTGATCGGTAGGTACCTCCTCCACGGCACCCTTCCACAACAGGGTGCTAGGTTCTTCCTGAAGCTCCTGTCTCGGTTGGATTGAAGGGGGTGGATATCCGTCTGGAGGCCTCTTCAGAAAAGGCAGACAATAACCACTCCAAATCAACTACAGGGCCCAGGCGTCATAAGTTATTTCTACCCTTTGGGATCAATGCCCTGCCAACCGTCTACCAACCGTCTACCAACCGGTGCATCGTGGGAGGGGAAATCAAAGCGGCTTAGAGGGCGCGGGTGACCCTGCTGCTGCTGGTTGGCCTCTAGAGGCCCCTGTGCCCCTTCTTGGACGCGAGAAGCGCCTCTGGCCTTGCCTGGCTTGCGGGAGCTGCACCTTCCTGCCATAGGGCACATAACGCCTACTGCCTCTGTGCCGGTAGGCGAAGCTGAAGGCAGGTTTGGCCGGCTGCGCCGCTAGGCCCAATGATATAGCAGGCAAGGATTCGTCTGCTTTCTGCCCAAAAACATGTCACCTTCAAAGGGCATGTCCAGCAACCTGTTTTGTACATTTTGAGAGAAGCCAGACTTTTTAAATGGGCTTGGCATCTCATTAAGACTGCTGAACCCATTGCTCTGCCAACGCAGTCTGCTACCTCCAGGTCCGTTTGCAACGACTGCTTGGCAGCCTCCTTCCATCCACACCAGATGTAAAAATCCACCACCACATGCACCCTCTGGGACGTATTCAGCAGCACGTTCCACTGCCTTCCATAAATCAAATGAGTATTTGGTGAAACCACATGCCACATTAGTGGCTTTGAGCGCCATGCTACCAGAGGTGAACACCTTTCTGGCCAATGTGTAAAAGTCTTTCCCTTCTCGGTCTGTAAGCAGATTAAAGGTGGATGCCGTGGGTCTGGTGGAAATAGTGGCAGCCTGTATAACCAACCTTTCTTGGGAAGGGTGTGTGGCAAAGAAAGAGTTATCTTTTTTGCCGAGCCTATACTTCACTGTAAAATTGGCATTCACAGGGGGAATGGTATAAGGGTGCTGCCATAAGGAGGCTAAGGGGTCCGTACTGGGTGGGTTGAAAGGCATATTGTCGACTGTGGGACTCTCGTCCAAAATGTCAGTAAGCTCATACCCCTGAAGAGGAGTAGCAGACGCCTTCAACCCCAGGGCGTCAACTACCATGTGAACCAAATCCCTGTACTTAGCACTAACGTGGATTCGAAGAAACCCGATCTCAACAGCGGCACAAACGAACCAACGCCGACTGTCGGCTTTCGATTTTGAAGGTTCTTTGGCGCTTAGGGACGCTTGAAGACTTATGCCTGGCAGTTTTAACACCAGAAGACGTTTTTGACCCAGACGGTGTCGACGTAACAGCTGGCTTGGTGTCGTGAGCACCGAGCGCTGCCAAAGCTTGCTGCTCGAGGGCCGGAGTAACACTACAGTAGCTTGCGCCTTAAACACTTCTAACTGAAGTCTTAAAACGCCCACCCTTCCCAAGCGGTTGGCCCCCACCCAGGGCTTATCTTGTTCCGATGACAAGCTGGACTCGTGTCGATGGCGGTGGTGCGTTTCTTCCGTGAGGAATGGTTCCTGGAATGGGACCGTTTCTTTGTCTTACAATGGCGTTCCTTCCCCTTGTCAGGAGTGGGCTCCTCAGACTCGGCCTCTGAGAACAGGACCAGCGACCGCGCCAGAGACTTAGCGACTGGTCGGCCCAAGGCAGTTTCCCGGTCCTCTGCCGTAGGGATTTCGGCTGAATCTTCAGTGTCGTGACTAAAACCTAGACACCGTAGGAAGACGTCATGGAGGTCGGTAAAGGACATTTTGGCCTCGCAATCGCTGCATCGCTTCAAGCCCGAAACAGATGACATTGCGTCAAGGTTTTGAGAAAAAACGTACAATAGTACAAATAGAACGTCGAGTAAACTCTGGTTGTGTTCCCGATGCAGCATGCAAGCACGTGGAAAAAAAAAAGGAACTGAAGCATGGGACGTAGTGACGTGCTAAATATACACGACGCCTGGCGCCATTTCAGATGCAGACGATTGAGAGCCAGACCAGACGGAACAACGATCGACAGCCGAGTCGAGGTCTGCGATGCCCCCTGTCAAAAGTTTCCAACAGCATGGATGATGGATATCATGATGAGGAATCTGCAGGAGAAAAGCAATCCATTGAAGCGTATTGTGTGGAAGTTAGATTTGCCACTCACTATGTACTAATGCCTCCATTAGCAGAGGTCGCTACAGTTTAATCCATGATACCAGACACCCAGGAGTCCATTGGAGGCACTGCTCATCAAATGCTTAATTGAATCTCTAGAAGGGACCAAAGACTGTGCCTTGTGGAAAATGGATCCGCAAGATAATAGAGCCAGAGGCATTGCCGGTCCAAGAAACATTTTAAGACCTATAGACAGAGAGCAGAACTAGATATGCCAAGAGAAGTAAAGGAATGGTCCACTGTGTTAAAAGCCACTGACAGACTTTACATAATATTCCAATAACAAAGATCACCTGCTAGGTACCAACACCATTTACTAGGTGTTGCCACAATATGGTATACATTACTCACTGTAATCATATTTCTGATGCTTGTAACTGCTTGGATTCAAATGCTTTGCATAGGCCGACATCTAGCGTAGGTTGAAGAGTATTGCACCTGAACTTGTTCGAAAAGGGACGTCAACAGAGCGTGACTAATACAATCCCTAGTGTGACGTACCCTGCACCCATGATCCCTCACGTGTCGAGGTCCCTCAGATTATTTGTTTCTGACAAGAGTGAGTGTAAGTTGCAAGTGTAGTTTGTAGGTAGAGATCATGAGTTGTGAAAGATCAATGTCCTCTCCCCCCACCGGCCAAGGACCTTCAACTCCGGAGGGTAGGTAGGGCAGGCGCATGTGAATCTAAGCAGATAAGCATCAGAAATGCGATTAAAGTGAATAATGTATCCCATATTGTGGCAACACCTAGCAAATGATGTTGGTACCTAGCACGTGATCTTTGTTATTTGAATATTATTCAAGGTCTGTCTGTGGCTTTTGACACAGTGGCCCATTCCTTTACTTCAAATGGATTGTATCCGCCCACGTATTCCTCATCTTATGATAATTATCCTTCCAGATGCTTTAAAATTGTTTGACAGGGGGCGAAGTGTACCGTCTCGTTGAGTCGATGTCCCGCGAGGGCCTCCGTTCAACTGTTGACATCACCAGTATAAGTAGCGCACGCAGCGCCCTTTGGGTTAAGTTCTGTTTTCCCAAGCTAACGCTTCAAAAAAATTACGGCGCGCTTCTCTTCCTCATCGGCTCCATCAACGCCTAAGACGGGCTTCAAGAAGTGCCAAGACTGCCGATCACCGACTCACACCCCGTATGTCTGTGGTGCCTTGGTACCGGTCACCATACCTGCGACTAACTCCTGTCAGGCGATGACCAAAAAGGCTCTAAGGGAGCGTAAAGGTAAATTGGCGGTGGGGAGGTTGCCTTCGAAGTCTCCTTCGAAGAGCTCAAAGAGAAAGACCCAAGAGTCGAGGGATTCTCAGACAAAAAAAATTATAAACTGCCTTGATCGAGAAGTCGATCATGCCATTCTTCGTCTTCTTTGAAGAAGGCCAAGAAACAGCGTCACAGGTTACCTTCGACCTCTAGTGATTGCTCGGCTGAGGTAATCAAATGTCCATCTAAGTTGGACTCCCCAGCAAAATGGGAAGTGTTTCGTAATGAAATGCTTAATATCTTTGAGAATGTGCCCGATCCCCTCGAAGGACAAGCAGAAAGCACATGAGTCTGTCGTTCTGCATAAAGACGACAAAGGGAAGTCTAAGACAAAATCTTTGAAACCGAGCCATAAGCCAGTACAGCATTGAGAAAAATCTAGATCCGAAGAGAAATCGTCGAGGGCTTTGACAAGTCAGGAATCCAGTCCAACAAGGGTTCCTTCGAAAAAGAATAAGTAGAAGACAAGGTTGACAACTTCGCTGACACCATCGTCGTCTGAGCCGTCTACAACAGTATCGAAGTCGACTGCGACAAACGACTCAGACTTCAAAGCCGCTGTCATCGATTACTTGGAAATTGTCAAAACCAGTGGTAACCCAGGAAAAGGTTTTCAAACCTTTGCACAAGAAAGATTTTCTTAAGTCTTGAACTTCCATATATGAAGATAATGAACCTTAAGATAACATACCATCATTTGGGTTACAATATGGCACCCCTAATGTGCCAGATGAATTTATCTCTGAAGAGTCTAGATTAAAAGACCAGTGGTTTAGATACCTCTCCCGAACTGGAATTTGGCAAACCAGATCCTTCTGACCACGCTGACCCCACATATAGGAAACTGATGAGTAAGTCAGAGTTTTTAGGTTGGAGCAGGCCTACTCCTTTTGAGCAGGATGACCTTACAGATATTTTGGATCAGGGACCCCAAAAAGATCAAACTTTGCCATTTCACACTGCATTACAAAAACGTGTCTCAGCAAATTGGGAGACACCAGAGACTACAGCTGCAGTGAATACAAATTTTACTAGAAAATATAGACCATCCAGCAGCAACCCAGAGTATGTGACAAAACACCCAACACCAGAAAGTTTGGTGGTTCAGGCGGCTACATCTACCAAGCAGTCAGCATATCCACCCATCCCTCCTGATGGGGATAAGCGAGTGGATGCCTGGGCGAAAAAGGTATTATGGCTGGTAGTATGGCATTAAAGTCAACAATTGTGACTTGTACTTTGTCAAGGTTTACGATTACTCTGTGGGACTGTGTAGCTATGGCGGCTGACCACATCCCGGAAGGCGAAGAAAGAGACCGCTTCCTGGCAATCATCAAGGATTGTAAGGAGGCAATGGTTGAATGCCTCCAGTCAGGTCTGGACATTACAGACAGCATCAGCAGATCCATGGCAACTAGCACAGTGTTACGCAGATCTGTGCGAGTCTGGATTTGCACCAGATGTGCAGTCTAGACTCCTCAACATGCCCTTTGGAAGCAAAGCGGATGACAGTTTGGAAAAGCTGCAGACCTCAAAAGCGGCAGCTACATACCTTAGCAGCGCCATTAGACAGCCTCAACACCACTACTCTGGTTCATCTTCTTGGAGGCGTAAGTCCTTTTGATTCTACTCCTCAATTGGAAGAGGACAAGCCGCTCAGAGAAGATTCCCTCGTGGTGAACGAGGGAAAGTTGCCAAGACAACCCAAGCAGCAGTAATTTTACCCTCAGCCTCGACTTCAGCCACCTCAAAACCACTCTTGAGGCCTTGACTCACAAGATCCCGGTGGAAGGCAGACTTACTCAGCATCTGAAAGAATGGCGGGCATTACTTCAGATGCTTGGGCACTGGAAATTGTAGCACAAGGTTACTGCCTTCCTTTTCAAAAAACGCCTCCGGTTCATACACCGGGGAACAACTCTTTCAAAGTTCCGGATCTGCTCCTTGTGCAGGAAATGTTGACACTGCTAGAGAAAGGTGCTATAGAACAAGTACCTGTGTCGGAAATGAACATGGGTTTGTATTTCCCTTATTTTCCATTTCCCAAAAGTACAGAGGATGAGACTCATCTTGGACTTAAGAAACTTGAACAAGTTCCTCAGGAAGGGCAAGTTCAAGATGGTTACCCTTTCCCAAATGCTTCAGGCTCTCCAACTCCCAAGACTGGATGGTCTCATTGGATATTCAGGATGCTTACTTTCTTGTGCCTATCCATCTCAAGCACAGAAAGAACTGGTGGTTCGCAGTTGGCGGTTCTCATTATCAGTTTAGAGTTCTGCTATTCGGGCTGACCTCCTCCCTGAGGGTTTTCACCAAATTGATTGCAGTGGTGGCAGCGAGTCTCATGACGGGGGATTCACGTCTACCCCTACCTAGACAATTGGCTGATAGGGCACGTTCACCCGTACAAGCCCAGGAACATCTCAGCGTAACCAGCCACTCTCTTGACAGACTGGGCTCCTCCCTCAATGACAAGAAGTCTCACATGATACCATCTCAAAGACTCCAATTTATTGGAGCGGTCCTGGATGCTTCCTCTGGGAAAGCCTCGCCACCTGAGGTGAGAGCTCAACATATTCTGCAGATGGTCACCAAATTCGAGTGCCCAGCATCTTCCAACCTTCTATTTTTTGAGGTTGCTCAGTCTCATGGCATCCTGCATTTTTCTGGTGCCAGAAGCCCGCATCAGAATGAGAACCCTCCAATGGGCTTTCAGGACTCAACGGTCCCAATTCTCAGGCAGAATGTCAGACCACCTGAAGGTTCTGAGCAGTCTTTCAGGACCTTCCGTGGTGGGCTTGCAAGGACAACATTCTCAAGGGAGAATCTTTTTCATAGCCATGGCCAGAGAACTGTAGGGATGGACGCTTCACTCACTGGGTGGGGAGCCCACACCAACAACCTGACAATCGGCGCTTGTTGGTCTCCATCGGAGTCAAAACTACACATCAACCTTTTGGAGCGGAGGGCAATCAGACTAACGCTGAAGCCCTTCCTGCACTCTGTACAGAGTAAGTGCCCTGATAATGACATACAACACAATGGCCATGTACTACCCCAACAAGAGAGGCGGTGGACGGTCACTACCACTGTGCAGACAAGCAATGCAGCTCTGGTTCTGGCCAATTCAAGAAGGAATCTCTCTATCGGCAGTTCACCTAGCCGGAGAGGAGACTGCAGCAGATGCTCTGAGCAGGCAGAGCACAGTCTCCCATGAGTGGGAACGAGCTCAGGAAGTCCTTCAATACTCAAGGAAGCAGGCAGACCCAACACAAGACACTGCTATTTTAACAAAAGGAAACATTTTGTGTTGTGGTGCAGGACACAATCTCTTAATCCAACTGATTTGCCTAGATTAGCGAGCAGTACTTGTAGGAGGTGGGTTGTTGGAAGGTAGTGCGGCAAAGAGACGTTTCAGCACCGCTTGTCCCACTTGGGTATCACCCTTGGAATGTGCGTCCAGACAGTAATGTTGGGTGAAGGTGTGTACTGAACTCCAAGTAGCAGCCTTGCAAATGGCACCTAGGGGTACATTTGCTATGAAGGCTAGAGTTGCCCCTTTGCTTCGAGTCGAGTGTGCTCTAGGCTTAAATGGCAATGTTTGCTTAGCAAGAGAGTAACAGAGTTGGATACAGTTGACAATCCATTTTGAAATTGCTGCTTTAGAGATAGGGTCCTCTTCTATTCCAGCGGCTACAGATACAAAGAAACTATCTGTTTTTCTGATAGGCTTTGTCTTTTGAAGGTAGAACATAACAGCCCTGCATACATCTAGTGTGTGAAGATCCTTTCTGCTGCGTTTGTTGGATTTTGGAAAAAAATGTAGGAAGCATTGAAATGTTGATATGAACCTTGGTGAAAATCAAAGATGTATGCGTAGAACCACCTTGTTTTTGAGTAGAACTACAAAGGAGTCTTGTACTGACAGAGCTTGTAGTTCACACTAAAGGCCGTTGTGTATGTAAGGTGTTTAAGGCTCACTTTGTTCATTGGCTCAAAGGGGGCCCCCATGAGACTTGCGAGTACGTTATTGTGGTCTCAGCCCGAGTAAGATTAGAAATAGGGGGAAGGGGGTACCGTTTTTTGACGGACTCCATGAAAGCCTCAACTAGGGGCACCTTCCACCACTACATTTTACATTGAGATGTGTTGTAAGCGGAGAAAGCCGCTAAGTGTACTTTGAGTGAGTTAAAGACTAATCCTGAGTCAATTAGATATACAAGGTAGTTGTCTACATTAGACGGTGAACAGTCAGTTGGATTAAGAGAACGTGTCCTGCACCATAACACAAAACGTATGCGCGTGCTTCCTTGAGTATTTCCATGCACCTTTGGTCTAGGTTTAAGTGACCAAATGTTATGACCTCAGGAGCCAAGCTAAACTCAGCTTCTGAGGGCAGGGGTGAAGCGTTGTTCCCTGATCCGGAGAGAACAGGTTGTTCGGACAAGGTAGTTTTCATGGGAAGATAGAGGGACATTTGAAGTTGGGAGAACCAGGTCTTGCGTGCCCACATTGGAGCTATTAGGATTAGTGTTACTTTTCCCCAGTGTAGCGTAGACTATTTTGTTGAGACGAAGTTGTCCATCACGTCTGTGCCACTCGTACTCCGAGGGTAGCATAGTACTCCTGCTTAACACGTCTGCCCGAGAACTGAGTTCCCCCGGAACATGTTGTGATGTAGTGCCCACAGCCAGATGTTCTGGTCTAGTTTGGTTTTTTGCTTAAATAATCTCCCAATAGTACAGACTTGACCCCTCGTTAACAAAAAAATAGGGAGTGCCCAATCTTTTCAAAACCCTGGGCTAGTTTAGACAGCCCTGGAGAGTGTGCTCCCCCCTGTTTTTTTAAAATTATTTATCTAAAACATGGCTGTGGTACGGTCTGTGAGGACTAGGACTGTTTTGTGTGCTAGCTGAGGTCTTGAAGGCTTGAGGTGCTTTGAGGACCGCTAATTGTTCCAGAAGGTTGATGTGCTTTATGGTTAGCACCTGTGTCAAAAGGCTGTGAGCAGTGTGATGCAGGAAGTGAGGGCCCCACCATGATTGATGCCACTGTTGTGAGAGTGGTCTTGATTGCTGGTGTCTGGAAAGGCTTTCCTCTTAGCAGATTGCTTCTGTTCCACCACTTTAGTGACTGAATCAGAGGTTGCAAAACCACCACTAGATCGCCCCACAATGCGCTTGCCTGCAACCATTGTTTTGCTAGCCACTCTTGCACTGGACGCATGCGTAGCCTGGCGTGAGGCACCAGGTAGATGCAGGAAGCCATCATTCCTAGCAGGCACATCACCTTTCATACCGCCACCTGACGACTGGCTACAAACAGGTGTTTGAAACATGTTTTGGACCCTCTCTTCAGAGAGAGAGCCTAGTCCGTTGTCGGTTTTGATTAGTGCCCCTAGAAGGAAAAATTACTCGCTGTAATGTTCTTTATGGATTCTTTTCCCGCAGATTCCTCATCCGATAGATATCCTCATCCAGCTCTGTTGCTTTGGAAAAAACTTCGACAGGGGGCATAGTGGACCTCGACTCGGATGCCGATCGTCAATCTGTCTTGTTCGGTGCTCGATCATTGGTTTGACGTCAGGCGTCGCATATATACCACAGCACTACACCTCATACCTCAGTTTCCCTCTTTTGTCCTCCCGAGCTAGACCGCTGCAGAGGAAAACGGAGAAAAAAAGACTAACCAGCCCATAAGATGTTAAACACACTTCCCAAGGGAGGAAAAACCTTGTTACGACATCACAATCTGTGAGGGAGGAAGGGTAGCTCAGGGGCAACGCTTTTGTCTTGGAAGCAAGACATTGTCGCGCATCACAGGTTCGAATGCGCTTAGAAACCACTCGCTGGTATTAAGCGCGTTATAAAAGAATAATTACAATAATTATAGTGTCAGAAAATATACGAGATCCATTACTCACCGTAATTGTATTTCTGGCGCTTGTATCTGCTTAGATTCACATGCTCTGCATAGTCAGACATCTAGTGGCAGTCGGACATTACTACAAGATGTGTTTTAGAAACTTAAAAACAGTCGTCGCCAGGGCGTGTTTAGTAATACTATCCCTAGTGTGACATGTACTGTACCCATGGTTCTTCACGCATTGAGGTCCTTCAGATTGTTTCTGACATGAGGTTTCATGAAGTGTAGTGTGAGTACAGATGTGATAAAGCAGAAACAGTGATAACCCAGAAAACATCTGTGCGCCGTCTACTTCAGAAGGGGAGGAAAGGTGGGCGCATGTGATTCTAAGCAGATACAAGCACCAGAAATACGATGAGAAATGTATCCCTTCTGGAGCTTGTGGATCTGCTTAGATCACATGCTCTGCATGGATTAGAGAGCAGTATCTAGAGAAGGAGGTGGGAAGTTAGAAGGCACAGCAGCAAAGATGTTTTAGGACTGCTTGTCCCACCTATGAATCTGCTTTAGTGTGTGTGTCAATGCAATCATGCTGTGTGAACGTATGGATGGAACTCCATGTAGCAGCCTTGCAGATGGCGTCTAGAGGGACATCTAGAAAGAAAACAAAGGTAGCGCCTGTACCTCTGGAAGAGTGTGCCCTCCTGTGTTTCCACTCGCTCACTCTCTCTCTCTTCTTGCTCCACTTGCATGGAATTCTCTTCCCCCGGACATCAGAGAATCAGTCTACATGGATTAGTTTAAAACCAAACTAAAAGCCTACCTCCTTGCCT
Organism: Ambystoma mexicanum; assembly: GCF_040938575.1. Taxonomy (NCBI): domain Eukaryota; kingdom Metazoa; phylum Chordata; class Amphibia; order Caudata; family Ambystomatidae; genus Ambystoma; species Ambystoma mexicanum. Next base: position 991,020,250 of record NC_090926.1, on the reverse strand, counting down.
CAGAGTTACCCTTTTACCCTACCTCTCATCTGCCTGCTAGCTAACATTTTTCACTCACATTGAACCAGCCTCTGTCCCTCACCTCCTCTGCACCCACTCTTGCACTTCACCCATCATGGTTACATCCTGAGCACACCGTCTACCTTCACTTAAAAATGTCCAATGTTGATTGTCCTTAAATCTGTATGTCCACTTATGTATTGTCCCCGGTGAAAGTTACATTTACACCCCTACACAACTTGGTCATAATTTCCCTGTTAGGCAGAATCCTATGCAGTGCCCTTAGGGACCACTGCACAGAGTTAAGAAGACAAGTGGTAATACAAGTTCACCTTTGGTACAAGCATGTACTACACTGTTTAAGTGGTAGCAGTAGCAGAGCAGCCAGACTTATCTCAAGAGCAAATGAGCAGTAGTAGAGATTACACAAAGGACTACAATTGCTGTGACTCAAGGAAACACTGACTTCAAGGTTTCTGGTTAGAAAATTTAAGTACATTTATTTTTAAACCATCTGTTCACAAAACACTTCACTTCTAGAAAAATAAAACCACACTTCAAATACACTACACACAACCAATTCCCCTTGTGCAGAACAATTCAAGGTAAGTACCTTAGGATTTGACAGACCTGTGTTATGAAATAAAAGACGTTACATATGCGATCACTTTTTGACAGTAATGACAGTTCGGTCTTACTAAAGATACGCGTACCCGCGGGAAGAAATGTAACCGTAGTCAAACACTTAAAACCTGAATTAACACAAGAGAGTTGGGGATAAAAATCATTGGCAATACTTTTGTTAAGGCAGAGAGAATCAGAGGGCACCTTCTAACACGAAAATAAAAGTCAATAGGCCTTGCCAGTGTCAAGTGGAACAGGGCCCCTGTTACCGAGGATCACACAGTTAGAACATTTACAGATTCAAGGTTGCCAGGAGTACTTCGATATTGTCAGAAGAGGAGGCAAAATTAGAGGGAAGGAAGAAAAGGACAAGGAACGGCGACCAAACCTGACTGGAGCCGAAATAAAAAAGTATTTGGGCAAGCGGGTTTAAGTTAGAGTCTATCATAATAGCCTCGAACAGAACCACGTTTATATAGTATAATTGCGGTAGAAAAGTTAGGGTAGATACCACTGCCACCAGCCAAGTCTAAATGTTAAGAGCAAAACAAAGCTCAGAGAGGCACAGACAAAAAGGGGTAGGAATAAACCCTTTCCAATACTCCATGTAAGATGGGGTGCACTGGGGCTGTGGTGTTTTAAGTGACTATATGAAGTCAATGGCAACTTTACATGTTTCTGGAGGACAGTATCAGCCCCAGAAAAATGGAGTCAGTGGGAAGTCTTAGACAACCCAGTGTCACTGCACTGAAGGTGCTGTGTAACACAAAAAGTAGGGCTCATGGAGTGGTGTACTCCAGAGCCCAAGATCACACAAACAGTAGAAATACACATCACAAAACACATGTAAGAGTGGGAAAAAGGCCCACACTCTTACCAAGTGGAAAAATAAACTCCATAAATCCAGCAAAGCTGCTGGGGGACTCACTAGGTGAGGGAAATTAGCCAGAGAATGAGAATTTTCCCTAACAGTCCCTCAAACTGATCCCACTGTAAGAAGCGGACTGCTTCCTGTCAAATCTGATTTCTTAACTATTGTACATTCTTGTGATCAAAAGAGCATTGTCCCTCCTCTATATAAAGAAAGAATGAAACCACCAGCACACTGGATACTACGAGACCCAAAATGCCCTAAAAGCTAATTTGAGTTCAAACCCTTTGTATGTCCTGAAACCATTCCTGGGGAGGAAAGGCCATTCCTATTTCTATGCCCCGAATGAAACTGAAATAAATTTATTTTTACATTTATATAGCGCTACAAACCCTCAGGCATCTGAGCGCTGCTTATTACACGGTGTGTGGTGCTCATAGGCCTTCGAGTTCGAACTAAATCCAGTGTCAATTGGAGGGACGATAAGACCTTTCATTGAGAGGAGGCATGAAAAACAAATTACGTACCTCTAGGTTATGTTCTTTCTGATGAATGTTCCTCCCACGGATTCCTCATCTAGGATATCCTCTATCCTGGCGTAGATGTTATCTGGAAACCTTTCCGCCACCAGGCAGAGCATCGTGGCTCCGAGTCGGCTCCACGCGGCGCCTCTATGCCCCCCACTCCGTACAGGATGCCTGGGTTAGTATATATAGCAGTGCCATGCGTTGTGACCTCAGTTCCACTCTTTTCCCGTACTCTGAAGCAGAGGGAACCAATGAACTAGCTTTCTGTAAAAAGGGGCAGGTAGGGAGGGTGATGAAGAATCAGTGGAAGGGTGAGGAAAAGCACAGGAAGAAGGATCTTCATGAGAGAGATGAAACCCAAGACCATTTTTGGGAGAAAAGAAGGTCTCACTCTCAGGGCCACCTTCTCTTTGGAAAAGGGAAAATAGGGAGGTAAAACAGACAACGCCTGGAGATCACTCACCCACCTCGTGGAAGTGATGGCTACCAGCAAAATCATCTGAAAGGTGAGTAACCCAATAGAACAGGAATCAAGGGGCTAAAATAGAGCAACCTCAAACGTTAAAACTAAATTCAAATCCCACGCTGGAATCACAAAATGGCAGGGAAGAAGCTGGTTGCACAAGCCTCAAAAGAACTGCATAAGTGGGGATTGTCAACACGGAAACGGATCTGAGGTAACCCTTTGCAGTACCAGTCTGCAGACCCACTTAGGCCAAGAAAAGCAGAAAATCCAATACAGGGGATAGAGGACAGGATAGAAGAAAGGATCCAGGTCCCTCTCCTGGCACCAAACCGAAAATGTACCCCACCTGCAGGCATAAATGGATTTTGTAGCAGGCCTCTGAAATGAAAGGAGCACATCCAGCATATCGTCCATCAAGTCCCACTCCTTGCAGCTCAGCCTCTCAGTAGCCAAGCATGAAGGTTGAGGCTGCTGAGGCTTGGGTGGAGGACCCGCGCCTCTGATTGGGAGAGCAAGTCGACGCTCCTCAGAAGGCACCCGGGAGGGCAAATGGACTGGTCCAGCAACTCCGGATAGCACGTTCTCTTAGTCCAGTCCGGAGCAACCTAAGAATCAACGAAATGACAGGAATTGACAAACGCATAAAGGAGGATGAAAATCTACTTGACCATCAATGCATCCCTCAGAGATCCACGACGAGGGAATTCCCTGTAGCAGAACAACTCACACTTCCAGTCGACATAGGAGGTGAAGAGGTCCACTTGAGGAGTCCCGTTGTCAGAGAGGCACCGTTCTCCAGATCCCAGAACCACAGCCGCATTTCTTCTCTGCACAGAGAAAAAGAGCCCACACCACCTTGTTTGTTGAGGTAGTGCATGGGCACTATGTTGTCAGTCAGGAACAGCTGTAAGGAAGATATGGTACCAAACAGTGAAGACAGACACAAGTGATCAAATTTCAAGGGCGTTAACTGATCTTCAATGGATTGGTTGAACACCTATCTAAACCTAAATCTAACAATGGGAGCAAGCTACAACCATCAAATAATAATAATGCAGTCCTAGTGGAGTCTGTCAAAATAAAAGAGCATATACTAATAAACCTATTGCCAATCCTTACTTCCAAATACAAAACAGTGTGGGATAATAGTTTATGCAAAAACAATAGTTTTCAAGAAATAATATGTCAGGATAGTTTAGCAGTTGGCTTCTCTTCCCCACGTTATCAGCACTGGGCAAGGTGGCACGTTGGAGCTTCACACACACTCTGGCTTCTCTGCCACGAGGATATAGTTCAAAGCATAGGAATCAGAGCCTTTTGCCAAAGCCTCCTTTCCAATAACATACTCTTCCTGCAGAGGGCCTGTCACAACAAATAAGCACCAAAATTCCTTTCTCATCAGGGTTTTCACATGTACAAGTTTGCAATATTCATCATGGGTCTCCCTCTTTCAGGCTTGGACCCCTTTTTACCACAACGTTCACAACTGGTCTCCCTTGTTTGGGCTCAGACCATGGATCTCCCTTGTTCGGGCTCAGATCCCTTTAGCACAATATTCACATTTGGCCTCCCTCGTTCGGGCTTGGACCATGCAATCTCACTTTCTACATTTTCCTCTTGATATCAAAAATCAAGACTTTTGAATGTGCAATGGGTTTTGCTTAACCGTCGCAGGACCACTTCGATTCACTTCACAAAATGTTCTTACTTTCGTTTCTGCCACCTTTTGGCTGGATACCTTTACAGAGACCTTCGACTGAGCAACCATTTGGTCGCTGGTATCGTATCTTTCTTGCTCAAAGTTCAAACATTCATCAGCAATCTAGCTTACTCGCGTCTTTCATCACACGCATTAAACAGTGTTCATTCCTGCGCTCGTTATACAATGTTGCTGCTTGCAACCTTGACTTCAACACAGACTGGTCTTGCATCTGCCTCCCCAACTCACCGGCTGTTTTGATCTCTCTGGCACTACTTTTTCTTGGAGCCAAGGACGATACCACAGCGGATGATGCTCCTCCTCCCCGACTTGGTCAGCTACGCAGGCGGGTCTCCGGTATCCGACACCATGCAGGATCCTGGTTTTCTGGCCTTACGCATTCTGAACTGCAGGGCTCTTGCAAGTAACAATTCCCTGCCGTAAAGGTCAAGGTTATTTCCGGCCTTGCAAACCCTTTGGTTTTGTGTCTTTCTCCCATCGTTCAGCTGCCTTCTTGAAACGCACTTTTCCTTAGTGTGTTTTGCCTCACGCAGAGTGTGCTTTCATTCTCTGTCTTTTATCCGTGTAGGGAAGTTTAATGGAAGGCAAGTGTGAATGATTACCATTAATTGCCTGACCGTGCCTGACCATAGTAATGGGATAGGTCAGGTACAATGCTTGGTGTGAGAGTCTGTTTTCGCCCAGAGCGGGCTGTCAGTGAGAAAGTGTTTGTGAAGGGAAAAGGAGGCGAGGGGGGTTGAGTCTCGATATATCCTATCAGGTAGGATGGGGTAACGGTGTTACAGGGAGGAGGATACTGTGTCTCCCCATCAGGTGTCCCACTCCCCGAAGACCCCCTCACCCAGGTGATCCTATGGCACTGGTCCACCCCCAGGGTCCGGATCCAAAGGTGATGGCCGTGCCCAGACAACCTGAGAGAGAGAGATCCCCAGAGACTAGCGGTGAGACACCTTCTGGTTTCTCACACAGCATAGTGGTGCGTTTTACAGAGGGGAGCAAAGTGACCAGGACCAGCCCGATCGCCCTCAACTACGGCATGTTGATGTGTTCATGAGACTCTGCAGGAGACCACAGTCCGCACACCATTAGGTTGGACAGGTGAGCGTCTCAACCTGTCAGAGATGCGTCAATGACTACAGTCATGTGGGTCCAAGGTTTGGCGAAACAACGTGTCTCCCAGCAAGATCTCTTGCGTGGGCCACCACACGAGATCCTGAGCAAGCCCGCCACGGTTTTAAGCCTGTAGATGGTCCGACATGTGGCCCTGAAATTGCGACCATTGGCCACAGAGAAGCCACTGAAGTGATCTCATGCGCAGCCTCGACTCCAGCAGCACAAGGATGAAGGTGGCCATGAGGCCGAGCAGGCACAGGAAAGCAGAAGCTGGGACTTTCTGGGATTGGAGACATTGCCCACCCAAATGATGTTCATCATTCGATCCTTGGGGAGGAAAGTCCTGCCCAGGCGAGTGTCTAAGACTGCCCCGATTAATTGGAGAGAATGGTACGGCAAAACCTGAGACTTTTTGAAGTTCAGGGAAAAGCCCAAGCTGTGCAAAAGAATGCATGTATGGAGTAGGTGCTGTGACACCAGCTCCGAGGAGCGAGCTCAGACGAGCCAATCATCAAGGTAGGGGAAGACATGAATGCCCTCCCTCCTGAGGCGAGCTGCTACCACTGCCAGCAACTTGATGAAAACCCTGG